>NW_027450116.1:2500-39399 GCF_964194025.1 Convolutriloba macropyga | reverse complement strand
CAATTGTTGATTCAGCTGAGCCTAAGTGATAACTCAATTTAATTAGTTACAGTGTGATTGCAGGAAGCTGTTCTTTTTATTGTGACAGTTCGATGTGACAAAAATGTCAAAAATGACAAAAAAAATTATTTATTCATACCATAATAACATAAGAGCCTTGAAGCTTCAGCCTTGACGAAAAGTGGTTTAAAAATCTTATCTTTATAAGCCTTTAAATGATTAAACCTGCAAAAAATTATGCGACGGTTTTGCTCGAAATAAAAATAAGCAATATTGTGCCCATATGAAATTAAGATGTATCTTAACCTATTTATTTGTGTTTGTTTTTCTCCTTTTATTCGTGTCTGTCAAAAATATGTCAAGATTTGGTGCAGATACGAATCAGCGCTGAATAAACACGTCTGTTTTCGTGTATGGGTGACTTGTAAGAGAGCCGAAGTGAAAAGACCCGATTGAAAGAGAGCTGAAAATTTATTTAACTTATGAGTCGAAAAATAAAGATAAATTTTACAGCCAATTAAATTGACTTCTGAAATGAGACTACCAAATTCTCAACCAATCATAACCGAGAATTTGAGAAATGAAATTCTAATATTTTCTAGTAAAAGAAACTGAAAGCGAATTAAAAAATAATTATCTTGAAATTATGGCGGGCCATGATCCTGCCTCAGCGGCTTATGGGACTTGATATGAAACTATCACAACCGAACATGAGACCAATTAACCCACTGAAGAATCTTTTATGGTAATCATCCAACAATTTAGGGTAATTAAAAGCAACTTTTTGCTTTCGGCTCTTATTAAATCAAGTAAGGTTTCGACGCTTTCTAACGTCGGCTCTTTATAACGTCGGCTCTCTTGGACGTATCCTCGTGTATGACCATTACTCTGTTAATCCCAATTTATTTTGACTCCTTCTTGATTTTTAAGTAGTATTGACTTCATAAAAATAGTATGTTTAGCTTAGCTAATGCCTACAAGTTTGAATTATATCCTAAGCGAACCTCCACTTGGTTACCACTTTTAACTATTATTTTGCTTAGCGAGTCGTAACCACTCAGCTAAATGGGCTATGTGGTAATAACTTAGGTATAAATAAGTTGTATAGTAATTACCAGTTATTAGCTAAAAATGCATGACATTTCTGCCAGAGTTCAATTCAGAGGACCAGTACTTTTTAAACAATGCAGAATACATTTAATCTTCGCGAACTCAATCACCTCAATGTAGACAAAATGAAGATACAAACAAACTTAAAATACCCTTCAGATGTTACAATGACACAGATTGGAAGTAAATTTTTACTATTGAATGTGCTCGTTCAGGGCTGAAGCGCTTCGAGACTCAAGTATGGTTGACGTTTATTTTGCAAAGTTGTATTAGTTTGCTTTAAAAGATCTTATGCGACCTTTATCACTTACTGTAAAATGTAATCAGACTTTACAGGTTAAAGTCATTGGACAAAACTTTCATCGTGAAAAATTGCGATGCATCGCAATTTTCACGATAAAAGTTTTGTCCAATGACTTTAACCTGTAAAGTCTGATTACATTTTACAGTAAGTGATAAAGGTCGCATAAGACCTTTTAAAGCAAAGAAATACAACTTTGCAAAATAAACGTTCACTCAAGACAGATGATCTTAAATTTTTTCACGGAAGTTCTTGGAAGAAGTCTTAAAGAGGTGGTAGCTTGAAAACTGATAATTATTTTTTGAGATAACAAACTACTGAAAATTACCTCAAGTGAAAAATTTATCGAACAAGCTCTGATAACTTTTGGACGATAAATTTTTTTGCCAAAATTTTATATGCAATTATAACATATATTTCCTGGTATACAAGAGGTAAAGAATGTTTTTATTGTTTTTATTGCAAAGATTGTTTTTGTTGTTTATTTTGCAGGTATAAAATTTCGCTCTATTTCAGTTATTCAACCGATGTCGTCCCGCGCAGTAATATTGCTCTGTTGTACCTGAGACACCCTATGGGTAAGAAACGTATCATTCGCTTATGTAGCGAACCAGTAGACCACGGGACCATGCTTCACCTCCTAAGTATGGGTTCGACCAGCTCGGAAAATTTTGAGCAACCTCGCGTAGCCATGGAAACTGCTTTCACTGATTCCAAATTTGTTTACTCTTTTCCTTGGAATATTGAAGTGTGTCCGGATGAAAACATCTGCACGGAACCAGTAACTAAGGGATCTAGAATCTGTCTACGAGATGCAGGGAGCCCGCTATATCTTAAAGGTTATCAATTATCCATGTCTACATTAAGAAGATTAAATAAGAAAACTTTGTTCCCACCTGAATTGCCAGTCAGTGTTTGGTACAATTCATAAAATTCTATGGCAACTTAAATTGCTATCAATATCCCGGTTGACTTTTCGTAATACGATATGCATAACTGTAATGTGAATTTCTAAAATAATTGGTACGGGTTAAAAACATCTTCATAAACGTGAATGAACTGAAAGTGTAAATCTTCGTGTCCTATTTTGGTCTGATCGAATCTTTTCAAGTCGACTTTTTGCACGCGGGCATGAAATCACAAATGTTTTCATCGGGTTCAAGTCTATATCGTGGGTGATTTAGGTCTACCTAGAGATTTTTATGAGTAAAAACTGCCTGCATATGTGTTTTCGAGTCCTTCGAAGTCCATTTGAACAAAATTCCTCTACGTGGACTTTTTGTAGGTTTTATTTTAATTATACTATAACTTTAAAAAAATTGTGACAAAAAGAGTTCTTTCTACCAGTGTGATTGACAGATTTTCCGAAAAATCGATTGTACATACTCAATTTTGTCGGGCATTTTTACGTCCAATTTTTTAATATGAGCGTTGTACAGTTGTTTGGAAACGAGTGACACCAAGCTGAATTAGTGCAAATTTGATTAAAATTACTCCTATCACAAAGATGTAAAATCTAATTACCGCAATGAAAGGAAACTATTTGGTTACTTATTTGAAAAATGTCCCTCTCGATACCAAATGGGACCCATAACAATGTTCCTAAGAATTAAGTATTTGAATTTGGTCTCAAGCAACTGCTAATAAATTGTGGGTGTTAAGGTTATTGTCTAATCGGAAGCTCAAAATGGTTTTGTTTTGACAAAACGCGATTTTATTCAAACTTGCCTAATTATGGATATTTACCAAGTTATGTATGATGAGTGATCAGTTTTGTGCACGCCACATTTGCAACAATCGTCTGACTACCATTACTACTTGTCGTCATCATAATTCTTTTAAAAAGTTGGTAAAGTTGATTAAGTGTGAATTCATAATAATAATAACGATAACAGCAATGATGATTTTAAAAAAAAAATAGTAGTAGTAATAATAATAATGATAGTAAGAAAAATAATACTAATCAACAAAACATAGTTACAACCAGCTTAATGATATTCATATTAGAGGAAAATCAAGTTTGAATAATGAAATTTTTCGAAAAGTTAATCTTTAAGGGTAGGGTTTTAATGGAATCCATTTATTGCTTACCTTTCCAAAAAAATTCACTTTTCTTTGAAAATGACATGGATTTTAATACAACGAATAGTTAGGAAGGGGATACCGATGAAATGAGACAAAGAATGATTCAATTTATTAAAACGCTGTTAAATTAATTATGCTCAGATTTTTTCTGAAAATTTGTCTGGTTTTAATAAACATATATTCTATTGATTGGCTTTTCCACATCTAGACATTATTGAACGGTGGTCTGAGATGTTCATCGATCTTAAACCTAATAGACTCTTGTTAAAAGATATGAAGTTGTTGAAAATAAGGAACTAACTGGCTGCCATTAGGTGATAGCGAATGACCTTCTCTACGTCTTCCATGTCGCCCATTGAACGGCAATTCAGCCATTTTAAGCATGATCGTAATAAAATTACCGACCGTTGAAGCAACTGAAGCCCTGTGTTCCAGACGTTTGACGCATAAAAGACCGCAGATAAATTCTAAAGATTTTAACCAATGTGCATTTGACACTTTCTTTTGTGCTGTGGTTTATTACTCTTCGTAGATGATTGATTTTCTCAAATCTCTACTTCATTGCCTTTTTGAGGTGAAAATAACAAATCAAGTTGGACATAAAAAAGAATCTGTCACCTTTTATTTGTTTTTTCGTTACAATTTTTTCTGCAAATAAATCTATCGACGAATCGTTTTATTTTTGAGTGATAACTCGATAATGCTGATCTTGTCCAAAAGAAAAAAACATACCCGGCAGATTGCCGGAAAATAGCCGCCGTTGATTCCAATAAGCATGATTGGGATTGAAATAACAGAAGATATTGAAAAAAAAAGATTTTTGTACAAAAACAAAGTCCGATTTATTTTGATGGCATTTCGTAGTTGAACATACTTCTGTTTCTTAGAGAGAGGCTACAGGGGCTACTATCAATAACAACAAGCATTAGAGAGAGGTTACTAATACTTATAGGACCGACGTTCAAATAGCGGGCATCTAAAATTGGGCTTTATGGGTTTATCCCGTTTCTATTTCTGACTACAATTTTTTATACTGACTCTGTTCATTTTGAATTGCTTTGCTGAGCAACTGATGTTCAAAATCACTTTTAGCAGATTGAGAGAAGAGAGAAACTAGCCTAGAGAAGTCAAAAAGATTTCACGCAAAATGTTGAAAAGGCGGCAAAATGAGGTAAAGCGAAACATTTTTTTATTCGACGAAGTAAAAAAAAAAATAGGAGCGCTATAATAGCCGGCTGAGAAGATGAGGGCGGCTATTAAAAAGAAAATTTTTTATTCAGTTATGCACACAGGTCATTTATGTACACGGAGAACAAAAACACATCAAATGTTGAGCATTGCGGTTTCCTACCTGCAAAACAACTCCACATTGAACTCCACAGATAAAAATCATTTCAACAAGAATGAATTCCCGGAAATTCTGGTTTTCAGATTTGCTTAAGTTTTAGGAACTCTCGCTGCCAACTTTTTTTGTACACCCATTCAATGCAGTATTTTGGTCAACTTTTGATAAGCTACCCCGTTAGAGTTCAACAATTGAATGAGAGCAAATTTTCTGCTCAACAACATATTGCAATCAAAGTGTTTGTGTCAACCTGTGTTCAACTTTTGTTCTACCTGTTTTGTTTTTACAATTTCAAGTTCAGATGTAATTGCCTCTATTTAAGCTAACTAGGTTTCCACAGTTATGTTTCCACACCTTTTTGCGAAAAATTAGATTTGCAAACGGAATCACACCTTAGTTAAAACAATTCAACATTTACTAAAACTAGAACAGCACACATGCAAAAAACACAAAATCTTTATTCCACATTTTGAACTGAAATTTTTTTTTAAACTCTTCCCAAAAATTTGCGGAAGTATCACATTGATTTTAGTTTTCAGTTTTTGTCCCGACCCAATTTATGGGTGCAGGAACTACATACTCAAATGAGTTCAGTCATTTTGTTCAGTCAATTCTGGTCGATCGACATAATCATCGTACAAAAATTGTGAGTGGTATAACAAGGAAGCCTCTCCAGCGTAGAAAATGGATTAAAAAAGTTTTATTGAGTTCGCTTTTTAAAGGGAGCTATCCAAATTTTCACATTTGTGAACATTCGACCGAAATACGTTGCTTTCGGTCAGGTTTTCCAATATTTTTGTCCATTTTTTCAATTTTGCAAAAAAAATGTTTTAAATGCAAAAAGTCGAATTATTGGTTTTTTATAAAAGGGTAGAAGCGTTGCTGGATTTCTCTTCAAACTTTAAATTTGCTGGAATTACATGCCCAAAAACTCCAAACTCATTTTCCATAATCTGAAAAAAAGTTAGTTGTGTTCCAGCTGGCTTTAATTTTTTCCAGTTTTTTGAAAATTTAAACTCGATAATTAAACAAAAAAAAATTACTTATTTCTAATATATCTTTTTCGCAAACAATTAAACAAAGACGTCTTTGTGAAGCGCGCAGCAGGATCCGGGATGATCTTGATCTCACCATGGATCGTTACAGTAAGATATCTTTTGATTTAAATGGGGCGCAACGTTTTTGAAAAAATTAATTCCGGATCTATAAGTTTAATGTTAATTACTGACAAAAATTTCATGGCTCATTTAATGAAAAAAAAGTATTTACAGGCAATGAGGCCCAACGAACATATACTGTGGTTTGCCAGTTAAACTCATTAACTTTTCGGCTTTGACTAAATGTTTTCATAAATTTTTTTTTGCTTCTTATGTTTTTCTTTTATTTGTTATACTCCTCGTACTCCAAAGATCTGGTCCCCAATGACTAATCATAGTAAAAACAGTCAAAATTTCAATTTCTTTGAGTTATCAATTAATTCCTGTAACTGTTTTATATTTAATTAATGTTTCCTTGGTTTCGATATTACGCCCATGTTCGATATTATTGCCCATGTTTGTCTTTCTTCGTCATGTTGAACAACAAATTACTCTCTGCGATAGTCTAAATTTCCTCTAAGAGGTATAGCTGAACCTTTTTTACCATTTGATTTTTAGCTAACTCTTTTAACTAACTATTAAACAATTAAAAAATAACAAAATGAAAGATTTTTACTACTGTTGTTGTCATCATATTACTTAACCTCAATATTAAGAAGTATTAACTAAATTATTTGATTCAAATATTATTTTTTAATCGTTTTATGTTTTGACTGATGGCTTCCACTGTATAGTTTCATAGTTTCATAATTTTTTGAGCGTTTTGATATTTTTCATTTTTTGGGTTTCATTTTGATGCCATTTCAGAGTCCCTTTCATCGGGAAGACCCACTGACGTTCAGATAGGACAAATAATGATTTACAGTTCCTGCAGATAACATCTTATAATTATGGTGCTTCCGACACTGCGGTGTCGTAAAATTGTTTGTGAAGTTGGGTTTCTGCCTTTATTCGCTACTGAACGACAACTACCTGGTAACGATAGTCTCAATTTTTTGTGGCACGTACAAATGAACTTTTTTAACCATTTCATTTTTTAGCTAACGCTTTTAACGGCATTCAATTGATTTTTTTTAAAAAACCAAATGATACAATTTCACGTTTGTCTCCCTTTTGATCCCAATGTTGTCATCATGTAACTCAAACTCATTAGTAAGAAATTTTAACTAATTCCACGGATACAAATTTTAAAATTTTGTTGGTTTTATGTTTCGACTGATGGATTGGACCAAATAACTTCATAAATTTCGATTAGTTTTCGAGTTTTCGAGAGTTTTCGATTATGTTCAATTTTGAGTTTTGTTTATGATCTTTTCGGGGTTCTCTGTGATGTTCCGATGTAATGATGTCCTGATCTGATGTTCAGATGAGAAAATGGATGATTTACAGTTCTTGCAGACAACATCTTATAGTTATGGTGCCTTCAACACTGTGGTGACCTAAAAATTTTTTGTGAAGTTTGGGCTTCTGCCTTTATTTTTTGTGATTTTGAAGTCATTCTTTTCAATCACACAAGGAGCAATTGACTTCCTGAGTTGCTGCAGGTTCATCATTTTTTAGTTGAATTATTACGTTTATCATGAATGAATTTTTAAAATTATTTTTTTTCAAAAACGTTTTTATTTTTGAGCTTCGCCATCTTTTAAATCATTTCTCGTTCCATTTACGGCTTTTACTCTGTATAGACAGTTCAAAATTCGTTTCCAGATAAATATCTTTTTAATCTTCATAACCGATTTAGTTTTAACCATTTGTTTCTCGGATTTGTTACCAAATAATTTCAAAAATTGTTGGTGATTTTTATATATATTTGTATTTTTCAAAGAATTTTTCTTTCCTTTTAAGTTATAACATTAATTTTGGGTCCCATTGGCTGTGCAGAAACTGTGTATTTGTTTGTTTTAATGTTTTGCTGGAATACTTATGGTTTTCAGTGCTTCACTGCTAATTTGCCGAAAGTTTAATTAAACTCTTCAAATTAACCGGTGTTTTTTCTTTCCTTTTTAGCCGTATGACGTTCAATGGTTAATGACAGGTCTTAATTGGTTCCTCCGGCGATATAAAGGAACATTTTGATTGTTTTCAGTTAAAATCTATTGATTTTATTCACTTGGATATTGATTGTTTTCAAAAATAGAATTTTCTTTGAATTTCGCTCCATTTTGTTCTTTTTCGTCGGCCTGTTATCAAGTCGCATTGAGGACAGGTGCCATATCTTTTCTAATGAAGTAGAGGTCAGTTTGTTTTCTTTAGGTTTTATCTGATGCGAAAATGATTATGTTATTATTTTGAAATATAGAAATCGAGTTTTGGTCGTAATTAATTTTTGTTAATTTATTTCTCTGATAGTTTTTTCTAGTAGTCCTATTATCGTCAAATTTCATCGGCCCTCTAATTTTTATCTATTCTTTTAGTGGTTTGCTTAACTATTTTTATGTTTTTGAAAAATTTCTATCTCTTCCTCATTCTATAGCCAGTTATATCAAGAATGTGGATGAGCGGGGTTGGAAGATTATGTGCAAACGCACATTACCGAACATCCTTGTCTCTATAAATTGCCTTAATTTCAGGATCAAATGGTATCCAACATTCAATGAACATTGAGTGTGTAAATGTGTACCTGATTAATAATCAGCGACAATGATTTGGGAAATCAACTATTTTCTTAAGAAACTGTGTTTTCAACTATTTGATTTTTTAAATCTATTTTCTTAAAAATTATTTTTGATAGTAATTATAATCCAATTTAGTTACTAAAATAGAAACGTATAGGCCTAGAAACATAAAATAAAACTCATTTGCTCTCAATACTTTTATTGTTGACATCGAGTCACTATCAGAAATCATCTGTTTATTCATGTAGTTGTTAGAAAGTAATACTCCAGTTCTTATATCATTATCCACCTTTATAGTTATCCCCAAGGATTTAGCCGTGTGTTATTTAGCCTATTATATTAGCGGGTATGCCTAGTTTTTTGGTCCAATGGTATTATCTGTCACACTTTTATGCCTTTTCTAACTAATAGTGGAGCGTTGTCACTCCTTTGCCATACTCCTTACTGAAAATTATTGTCTTGAACTCCAGCATCCCATCAAATTATGATATAATTTGGAAAATTAGTAAGATAAATATATAAGAGCTAAAATTGGATAGCTAAAAAATTTTAGCTATACAATTTTAGCTCTTAAAAATTTATCTTCCTAATTTTCCAAATTTTTTCATAATTCATTGCGACGCTGGAGTTCAAGACTATAATTTCAGCTTCCGACTGATAAAAATCATTACTTTTCACTATAAGATCACTTGGAAGTAATTTTTTGGTTCTATTTTTTGAGCTACCTGGGTTACGCAATTTCAGGTTGCTCGTACAGTTCCTTCGAAACCCTGAACCAGTGTTTAATGGGGGTCACAAGTCACTATGACAATGGAGTAAGGAGGCAATCTGAAGAAGGGAACACTGAATTGCTGCTACCTGGGAACTATTTCACCAGTGTTCCATATTTTCATCAGTGGATTCTGCAAACTACTGAGAATCTCGCAGATTAACAAATCCCCATGTTGAAGTTCCATATCAAAATGGGCTCTTTTCTCTTATTGCCCCCCCCCCCCGCCTTATATAGCCAATTGCACCGCCCAAATATGTGCTTTTTGGTCCTTAGAGATCCCTTATTTTAGTCATAATAAATTGCTGGTACCGGTAGAGGAATGGATGAATTTTTGCCTCCGGTTGTCAAAAAGTTAGCGCCATAAAGCTATTCCTGTGAAAGAAAAGAGCGCAAATATTAAAGACGCATTTTTTGTCTGCTTATAGATGCATTATTTTTTGACACATTATAAGCAAAGTTCAATTATCGTATATGTCTTAATTTCAAACTTCGCTGCATAATTAAATTGTATAAATGCCATTTGTATAATATAATTATATATGTAAGTGTATGAAATGCATCCAATATGCTATAACATGCTATAAGGGGGGGGGGGGGGCAATGACAGAAAAGAGCCTCAAAATAATGACATCGGACTTCTGTGCGCCCGAAAAATTATCGAGTATATAATTCCACGGCATAATGCGCAGCTGTGTGCGTTAGGAAGCTCTGATAAAAGAGAATAATTTGATCGGGCATCTCAAACTGGGGTCGTTATTTAATTAATCTTAAGATTGACCACATCTGTGATAACTAATATCGCATGTAGCAATCTTTATTTCCTGCTTTTGCCATATAGTTATAAACTTGATATATTCGTGATGATGTATAGTGTGAGAAACCAGACATCATTCTATTTGCTCTTTCGAAATTATGAGTAACATCTGAATTCGTTAACAAGTAATTGCAATTTATGGCCCGGACCCGAGTGCCATAGTAAATCAGTACTGATTCATGATATTCGAATAGTAAACCGTTAATTCAGGACTGAATAATAGTATACTAAGGGTAAATTAAACTCGCATTATGTTCAGACAAAATCTATCATCTAGTTTTCTTATGAATTTTGTCTGCTTAGTCTGAGTTTTGTTTTCACACTGTTCATGAAGAATTCTGAAACAAATTTGAAAATTTCGAAAATAAGTTTGAAATTTGAGGGGCCACCCCTGAGCATGCTAAAGCGATTGTAACTGGTTTGTACAAGGTTTGAAGGGTTGGTACCAGTCACATATCCTTCAAAAATCGGCAAATAACTTGATTTTTTTTCAGGTTTTCTGATGGTTGTTTTAGATAGTATTGTTTTCGACCCGGGAATATATGATCAATCAGCGCTGATTTACTATGGCACTCGGGTCCGGGTAGTAAATGTCATTCAAGGTAAAAGGCATTGTTTCTGGTTATTGTGTTGCAATCTGGAGTGACCTTTTAACTTTTTGCTGTCTTCAGTTACCGATTAAAAACTAATTTAATGAAATTCAATGTCTCAATGAAAATTTGGAACATTAAAAGTTTACCTGCTTTGTGTTTCAGGATTCGATTGTAAGTTTGCTCATTCTTAACATACCAATTGCAAATACTTACGGTCAGAATTTGATTTTATTTAACTAATAACTTGAAAAATAAATCAATTATCTTCAATAGTTTTATATCGCAACAATGAATGAATCACAATTTTAGCAAGAACAAGTCGCCGATAAGTTTTTCACGAGCTATTACGAAACCATGTACTCGGCGGCAGTGGTGTGTGTTATTGTGACAATCGGTGGAAATTTCCTCGTGCTCTTTCGTTCAAGTTCGAGAAGCTGATCAGAACCGTTAGCAATTTTTATTTAGCACTCGGGTGTTGATGACGTCTTTAGCAATGTTTTTGACGTTTCCCCGGCTTTCTATTGATTTTTTAACAAATTTTGACGTTTCCCCTGCTGTTTCTGATGTTTTTAGGACTTTTTTGACGTGTGACATTAAATTAAGGGGGGCCGAGACAGTTTTCTGATTTCGTCCGTCAATTTAAGTTAATTGAGAGCATTTTGCTGAACTAATTCTTATTACTCTTTTAAGAAAGTATGATTAGAACGTTTTTTTAAACTCTCACGGCCTATGTTTATGTATTTAATATTGTTGAGTCAATTTCTAGTTGCGCCTTCGATTCTGTTTTCAATGCCTTGATTGTTTGCTTCTGTGCACTGATGGAACACGCAGATGTTGATTGGCATTGTGGAGACGTCTGCTCAAGTTCTTCAGCCGTTTCAGTACGGCGTGTTCATTTTATAGTTGAAGCGTGTCTTCCTCGGTTGACAACTGAAGCGTGTCAGGTCACAGATGAAACAACGCATGGTCAGAACAACGCATGGTCAAAACAACGCATGGTCAGAACAACGCATGGTCAGAACAACGCATGGTCAAAACAACGCATGGTCAGAACAACGCATGGTCAGAACAACGCATGGTCAGAACAACGCATGGTCAGAACAACGCATGGTCAGAACAACGCATGGTCAGAACAACGCATGGTTAGAACACAACATGGTTAGACCACATGGTCAGCGGAACGCATAGCCAGAGCATCGCATGGCTGGAAGAACGCGTGGCCAGAACAACGCACGGCCAGAACAACGCATGGTTAGAACAACGCATGGTCAGAAAAACGCATGATCAGAACTACGCTTGGCCAGAACAACGCATGGTTAGAGCAACGCATGGTCAGAAAAACGCATGATCAGAACTACGCTTGGCCAGAACAACGCATGGTTAGAGCAACGCATGGTCAGAAAAACGCATGATCAGAACAACGCATGGTCAGAACGCATGGTCACAGCAACACATGGTCAGAGCAACGCAGGGCCAGAACAACGCATGGCCAGAACAACGCATGGCCAGAACAACGCATGGCCAGAACAACGCATGGTTAGAACAACGCATGGTCAGAACAACACATGATCAGAACAACGCATCTCCAGAAAAACGCATGGTTAGAGCAACGCATGGTCAGAACAACGCATGATCAGAACAACGCATGGTCAGAACGCATGGTCAGAGCAACACAGGGTCAGAGCAACGCAGGGCCAGAACAACGCAAGGCCAGAACAACGCATGGCCAGAACAACGCATGGCCAGAACAACGCATGGTTAGAACAACGCATGGTCAGAACAACACATGATCAGAACAACGCATCTCCAGAACAACGCATGGTTAGAGCAACGCATGGTCAGAACAACGCATGATCAGAACAACGCATGGTCAGAACGCATGGTCAGAGCAACACAGGGTCAGAGCAACGCAGGGCCAGAACAACGCAAGGCCAGAACAACCTATGATCAGAACAACACATGGTCAGAGCAACACATTGTCAGAGCAACGCATGGCTAGAACAACGCATGGCCAGAACAACGCATGGCCAGAACAACGCATGGTCACTATACTAAATTGTAGAGAACTGTGCAAATCCTTAAACTTCTTCAGAAACGCTTCAGAAAAACAGTTGAGAATAAGCATATAATTAAAGTATGCTTTGAACAATCACATGATAGTTTTTTTAACTGCCTATCGTGTTTTTTTTTTCCAAATTACGGCCGATGGTAATTTTGCATGCTGTTCAGTGCAAAAAACAGTCTAAAAATTCATTCTGATCATATAAAACACAGTTTTTGAGGTTCATCGTAATCAGCAGAATCCCAGAGTTTTACTCTGAAATTTATCATGAAATGTCTAATAAGCGCCATGATCAGAGCTCTGCGCATAGTAAAAATCATAATGAAAATTCTATGATTCAGTACTGAATTAAAAGCTCCGGGGAACAACACTGCAAATTATAACCCAATGTTGTATTCATAATAATAGCGATGAGTTATATTTGAAGAGACAATAAATTATTGAATCAGGCTACTCTGTCAAAATACTTATCTTCCAAAAAATTACGAAAAAGTTTTTCTGCTTTTAGTAAACATTTCGCTTGATCTGATCGCTGTACATCCAGAAGTTATTGACCAGTGGTCTGAGGAATTTTTATAAAGTCTGACATTCTGCTGCGTTCTCAGGAAAAATGCCTAAGTTTTACCTGCACAGCAACAAATAGGCACAAAAAACGGGGCCTTGTACAAGTCTAATCAAACGTTTTTTCAATTATTAAATTTGATGCTTAGCAAAAAAAATGCGATTTTGTAGCCTATCTGGAAAATGGTCAGTTATGTTAAAGTTTCCCATAGTCATATATGCCCCCCACAAATTATTTGCTTCTATATAGCAAATTAGTATTTAAAAATTAGCAATTGCGTCCTGGGGCGTAAAATTTGTATCGCCAGTGAGCTAGGGGCCAAAGCAGAATACATCTAAAATAATATACTTTAAGTTGTGGAAATTTTTGTTGTTCCAAGCCCGACGAGGATTGTTTATCTCAACTTATATTCCCAAACTTTTTTCGATTTATACATAACTCTTTGTCATATAGAACACTTGCCAAATATAATGACCCTTAAACAAAATTTAACAATTATAGCACTCCTTTCTAAAAAATTAAATGTAAATATTCATTCTATGCTCACACTCAAGTTGCCATTAAAAGTCCCTTTTCATTGTATATACTGCCTCTAACTTTTTGGCAGGACAATTCAACGGAAGGTTCGAAATTGCGCTCATATACAATATTTTTGATTTTGAAGATGAAAATGAATCTCCGAAACCGAAAAAAAATGCAATATAAAGTTGCATTACGTTGATGCAATACCATTAAGTTAATGCATTACGATGTTAGACCAAGGGATAACTTTTGGCAAACTCTCTTCAAAATTCTTACATCTTTTGGGTGGTAATGGGGATAAATGATCAAATACAAAAACGTAAACAATTGAGCGACTTGATTATCAGATTCTAAATGGAGCTTTTAAAAAATTAGAGTACTAAAAGCCTTGTGTTTATATCAATCGTTGACTTAAGTCAAGCGACAATGTAAATGGTGAAAAACCAAAACGCATCTTCTGATGATGTCACCAAGCATCTTTAAAAACATTGGGTAACTATGTAGAGCTCAGTAAGTTTATGATCTGTTAAAAGTTACCAGTCACACAACAAGAACAGAATTCCACACTAAATTTGACAAAGTTGGTCAACTTAACATACTCGTCTTCGATACAGTGTTATTTTAATAACAAAAACACAATCTTACGTTTCCAGGAATCAAAATAGGAACGCAGTAAACCGAAACACTATCCATCTTAATAAAGTGCGCAAGGTCTTAACTGTCTTCAAAAATTGTAAACAACTAAGACATTTTTCAGAATTTTTGTTGTAGCTGATCTTTAGGGGCTGCTTAGCAGCGAGAGATATATCCGCAGAAAAATCTCTGGGGGAATTTCTATCGTATTTGTTGTCTATTTTGTCCATTTTCTGTTGTCAGACCAAAGGTGAAAGTCTTAGTAGCAGATTTATAGCTACAGCTACAGTTATAATCACCTGAAAAGAAGAAAAAGGATGAATAAATCAGCAAAAAAAAAGTACTCAACAACAACAGTGGCAGAAGACGGATCTCCATGTAAAACTCAGTTAAGCAATTCTAAAGCTTAGCAAAGCTTGAACAGCAATTTGATCGTTACAGTGTCCTGTTTACGCAATTTATTTGAGTTGCAACTCAAAGATTACAGATTCCAATTACCACTGCTTCAATCGGATGCAATCGGATGGAACTGGTAAACTAAAAGAGATCTTGTTTTGTGTGATCACCAGCAAAGCCAGTCTAATTCGATTTTGAAAAAACAAAGATAAACAAATTTTTGTAAAGAAAATTGTTAAGCAATTGTAAAGATTTAGCGGATGTGCAATTACACAAACGAAATGCAAAAACATAATATCCGGAAAAGATTGAAACTTCCGAAACAAAAAGTGTGGTATAAAGCATTCCTCATCACAAACAATTGGGAGAGCAGCGGCTACAATTCGTCCGATGGCCCATTCAGTGGGAAACGAACTGATGTCCAGTTTATTGAAGAAAATACCAAGTCAACTTCTTTCGTACACAAGACTGTCTTTAAAGATTAAGCGACTGCTTTAATTGGGAAAAAACTGTCTCGACCCTGCAGTCGAAGCAACCTAGAAAAAAATTAAAGATCTGGCCAAAGCAACTTTGAGAAAGATCACGGGAAGGGCGCAATGAAAATCAAACGGGCGATTGGCTCAAAAACCGCGAAACAGTCTATAAACAGAAACAAGAGACTGCCAAATGTTTTCAACAACGAAAACAACTTTGTTTTCGTTTTACAAAATAAAAACAGATCAAAAAATGTTGTTCAACAAATTAGATGCCAACTGATTACCATATATCCACGGACCTGTAATGGCTGACCAAATAAGTCGATTAACTCTTCTGGCCATTGAATTTAAATCGCCTGCAAATATTTCTCATCGCACAGATCAAAATTATTCTTTTTCTGTTGGAAGGGGTAAAATAAACATTGATAACAATAGCCAGTTGACAGTCAAAACTGTAACACGAAATGCACACTCAAACCAGACCTTGTTTCGAAAACATCGTAAAAGAAGAGAAGGGTTGAAGAAAAAATGCAAGAATTCCAAATCGAGCTCGAAAAATTGACCTGGAAAGATTAGATTCTGATAGAACTGGAAAACAGAAAGAAAAAATGGAGAAGCAGCATCAGCTATGGAAAGAGAGCACGGTTAGAAAGCTAATTTTAAAGAGCAGCATTGGAAATTTTTGATTTGCGTTCTCATTCGAATTTCTCACCATTCAGATGGATTAAAAAGTGTTGGCTAAAACATTGAGGGTTCAAACGAACTTTCAATCAAACACTGTTTTTCACTTAGCCACAAAAAAGTGAGCAGTTTTCGGATGCAATCGGATGGAATCGGATGCAATCGGATGGAACTGGTAAACTAAAAGAGATCTTGTTTTGTGTGATCACCAGCAAAGCCAGTCTAATTCGATTTTGAAAAAACAAAGATAAACAAATTTTTGTTAAGAAAATTGTTAAGCAATTGTAAAGATTTAGCGGATGTGCAATTACACAAACGAAATGCAAAAACATAATATCCGGAAAAGATTGAAACTTCCGAAACAAAAAGTGTGGTATAAAGCATTCCTCATCACAAACAATTGGGAGAGCAGCGGCTACAATTCGTCCGATGGCCCATTCAGTGGGAAACGAACTGATGTCCAGTTTATTGAAGAAAATACCAAGTCAACTTCTTTCGTACACAAGACTGTCTTTAAAGATTAAGCGACTGCTTTAATTGGGAAAAAACTGTCTCGACCCTGCAGTCGAAGCAACCTAGAAAAAAATTAAAGATCTGGCCAAAGCAACTTTGAGAAAGATCACGGGAAGGGCGCAATGAAAATCAAACGGGCGATTGGCTCAAAAACCGCGAAACAGTCTATAAACAGAAACAAGAGACTGCCAAATGTTTTCAACAACGAAAACAACTTTGTTTTCGTTTTACAAAATAAAAACAGATCAAAAAATGTTGTTCAACAAATTAGATGCCAACTGATTACCATATATCCACGGACCTGTAATGGCTGACCAAATAAGTCGATTAACTCTTCTGGCCATTGAATTTAAATCGCCTGCAAATATTTCTCATCGCACAGATCAAAATTATTCTTTTTCTGTTGGAAGGGGTAAAATAAACATTGATAACAATAGCCAGTTGACAGTCAAAACTGTAACACGAAATGCACACTCAAACCAGACCTTGTTTCGAAAACATCGTAAAAGAAGAGAAGGGTTGAAGAAAAAATGCAAGAATTCCAAATCGAGCTCGAAAAATTGACCTGGAAAGATTAGATTCTGATAGAACTGGAAAACAGAAAGAAAAAATGGAGAAGCAGCATCAGCTATGGAAAGAGAGCACGGTTAGAAAGCTAATTTTAAAGAGCAGCATTGGAAATTTTTGATTTGCGTTCTCATTCGAATTTCTCACCATTCAGATGGATTAAAAAGAGTTGGCTAAAACATTGAGGGTTCAAACGAACTCTCAATCAAACACTGTTTTTCACTTAGCCACAAAAAAGTGAGCAGTTTTTTTTTCAATTGATTGTTCTCGATTGTTCACCAGGCGTTGTAGACCGAAGCGTGTTTCCAAAGTTGCTATGCGTTCGAACACTGAAAATTGAAGTAGCAGCAAATTATCAATGTTGAAGTAATGAAAAATTTTGACAGCAAACAGCTGCAGCACCCTGAGTGTTCCAGCATGCTTTTTTGCAATGAAAGTTAATCGAATGACTCCCAATCATCTGGAAAAGCTACCCAAACGTCAAAGTAAAACCTGCTCTCTAAGGGATAGGGTATGTTAGACAGTTTGATCCTGCAGACTGACGCTTTCTGCAAAATTTCTGTATCATTGTGTAATATCCGGAAAATTGCATTAGAGTTTAGATGCAGAGCTCGGGAACCTTTGGAATCAATTAATACTGCACAGCTCAGAAAACCTGATTCAGTTTTTTATCATAATTTGCAGCTTTTGTAAACGTACTAAAACATTACAAGCTTTTGGTGATCTGAAAAACAGTTCAATTTTGTATATGACGGTTGATAAACTACCATATATTCTCAAAAACAATTTAGTTTCTATGTTGCTGAGAAGCACTATAACTGGCCCAATCTAATCAGGTTTTAAAAACAGCAATCAAAAATGACTTTCGCGCATGAAGTTCTCCCAGCTTCCAAAAAACAATCTGAGAAATCTACTAGCAATCAGGCCATACTCAGAAATATACGGAATGGGGCATTCTTGACAGTTGTCTGATGTTATTTGTATCATCCTCGTCAAGAAATTTGGATGGCCTCAGGTGTTATTCAAAGCACAATTGGAGACTCTCTGCACTGCAAATCACGTACAGCCTCACAACTCATCTTGTCTGATCAATTTTGTACATATTTTCGCTAATGTAATTAAAGCTTTCAGACAAGTAATTGATCTGCAATCAAGGGCAACGCTGTACATGGCAGTATATAAACTACCTCAATTTCTCAAAGAGAAGTTTTTCCCTCTACGTTGCCGTCATAGATGAACACTGACCTAATCTACTTATGTTTCAAATTTTTTTATCCAGAACGACATTCGTGCATGAAGGGTTTCCAGCTTTCAAACGAAAGCAAACAGAAAAAGAATGCCAATGAAATACGAACAGAGATAAACGGTTTTTGAAAACATCGAGCTTCAGTGCAAGATAGAAATTGAAAGAAACGAACCAGTCGCAAATCGATCAAAGTCACTCGCTGATGCCACATAAAAATGGGAAAATGCGGTTATTGAGGAGCATGCGTTTGAATGATCTGTATGCAGTAGTCAGGAAAAACTCTTATGTTACGTATGTCGGGTTAATAGGCATGAAATCAAAGATTATAAAGTCAATATGAATCGATTTTTGGCGAAACAGAATCAAATACTACGTTCAGAAATTAAAGGCACGCCAGCCCTCAATCAGTCAACGTAAAAGGAAACACAAAAAATCATTGCAACGAGGTGACAGTCTTTCAAAAGTCTTTCCGCTTGCTGTACAAAAAGCCGTAACCGATTTGCTACTTTTGCTTTTCTCAGTAAAGTACGGCCGATATTTTTGTAATTTTGTCTTCACTGAAGACGCGAAATGGCGGCGAATATTTAAATTTTGTTGGACATAGAAACACATGCTTCCGAAATCGACGTCCTAAATCAGTTCATGAGGGACCTGCAATCAGAAAAGGATGTACGACAAAGTTGACAGACTTGTGGTGTCTTGTTGGAATAGGGATGCTTGAATCATAGCCGAATCGAACAAAAACTCCGGCTCAACCTTGAGCCAGCGTACCTTTTTAATTGAAGCCAAATTTCAACAGGGACCTAATGTTTTAGGGTTTTTTATTAGCAGTCAAAAGATACAAAAGTTCGGCAGGGATTCTTAAAGATATTGAACGAAACGCAACTCAAAGGTACTTTTGGAAAAAATGGTATTTGTCGAACCATAAAGTGCTGAACCGAAACAAAGCCGTCCGGTAAATTCTGCCGTGCGTTCAAGCCTGCATCGATAAACAGTTATGTATGCCTGAATGACGAGCTAATAGCAGAAATTGATAAACTGAATGGGTTGCTTAGAAACAAAATTAGATTTTGTGAAAAACCGATTGTCCTTACGGCCAAAATCCTATCAATGTCTGAACAAGCGTGAGTTCCTTAAAAGGACAGAAACGAATTGAGATTTTTGAAGAGAACCAACTCAAAATTGTAAAACATGCAAAACGAGTAGCCATCGATTATGCACAGTCGACGTTCAAAACGAGTCGCCTTCGATAATGCAGAGAAATTTTCTGTCGGAGCAAAAGAAATGCACAACAATTTCTACATTGACGATTCAATCAAACAAAAAAAACGTCAGAGTCTATCGAAGTGTTCAATCAGCTACATCTTTTTCTCTGAAAACGTGGATTTGATTAGACCAAATGTCTACAATGAATAAACAAAGAGGGCTTTGTGACAACGAATTCGTGCTTGTTGAAGCAGCAAAACTCCAGAAGTCGAAAGGCCAACTTCCAATTGTAGCTGAAACAAGCGTCGTTAGAGGTTGCCTCAATTATAGCAAGAGCGAAACTGAGCATCACGTGTTTGCTGACGCTTCTGAAGACCCCAGTTCTGCACTGACCTATCTAAGTTCCGAACCAAAAAACTTTCAGCTGACTTAGCAATTTTGGTCGAGAAATGCAGTGTTGCAACCATAAGATCGTTTAATACCAGGCATGAAAATAAAAGCAATGATAGAAGGAAAACATTTTCAAAGGAAACAAGATCCAGATAAACAGTTGCGGTTTCTCGTTTCTTGTTGGAATCAATTACAGTACTATAGTTCTAACCCAAAAACATCAAGTGTTTGTGACCAATCGTGGCGCTAAGATGCCGGATGCAACTTTTGGCCAATCAAGTGGCTGACATAGTTGATGCAACTAAAAGACAGTTTGTTTAATCAGGAAAAGTTGTGATCAGTGTTTACAACATAGCGGACATCCGCACAAAAGCAATTAATGTCGAAGAAGTCTCAGGAAACAAGTTGCTTACTGCATCAGCCTGGTTGCAGCCACTAAAATATGAAGGGCTTTAAAAAATCAACCCAGATTTGCCTGTGATGAGGCAAACGTAACCGCATCAGTCTCCAGAACGCAGCTTGAAGTGGAAAAAATTACTTGCTAGGAACGATATAGCCGTTTCATGCGTCTACCTATTGCAGCGAAAACAGTTTGCTGAACAGTTGAAAATGCTCACAGCTGAAAAGAAAACTCCAAAAAACTGCATGATTTTACAGTTAAAACACTTCATTGACAATGGGGACTTATTGCTTCCAAATCTATACAAAGAAAAGTCACCTCTACTTTAATGCAAAGCATCCAGTTTCTTTACAATAAAAAGATTACTTTGTTTAATCATTCTAGCGTAAACATTGTCAAAGTTAAAAGGAATTCTATTACGGCATGAGAAAACTCAGTAGGTTAATCCAATGAAGCCTGTTGCTTCAACAGCTTTGGGATATGTTGTAGAAAAATTGCCCCCCCCTGACAGAAAAACGATGGTGTTGTTCGTTACTATGTGTAATAGTACTGGCTGTTGTTTAACGCAATTACGAGGTCCATTAAAAAAGACCAACTAACAAGGAAAGATCAGTGACAACTGAACATACTTCATTAGAAATGGTCAAGAGTTCAAAAAGTATGTCGCAGCAATTACCCAGGAAAAATTGAAAAACATTTGATTCAACGAAGAATCCGATGGGAGTTTAGACCACCCGCGATGCCGCATATTAAACGAGTGTAAGAAAAGTTGGTTTAAACTTGCAAGATTGAAATTAAGGCAGTGTTCAGAAACCTATCATTTACTGAAGATGTTCTTTCAAGTACAAATTGTCTTGTTGATCGATTTTTTAATGCAAGATCGTTTACTCCAGTCTTTTCGGGTGCAAATGACTTAGATGCTGTTAACCCAGACCATTTCATGGATTAGTAACAAAAATGTGTATGCCGTAAATTAACCAAGTTGAGACGAGTTTGCCGACCCACGAAACCTCTTTCGACGAACACAATTTTACTGTAATTGTATTTGTGATGGATTCCGCTGACAGTATCTGACAACTTTAAATGATTGGCCAAATGGGAAATATAAATGTAATAAAAAACTGAACAAAGATTATCTAATTTGGTTGTTCTAAGAGGGCATAGGCAACTCGATCGAGCTGCAGAAACAAATTAAGGTTCTGACGGAGCAATTCGATCAACAAAAAATCTAGCGAATGGAGGAGTCTGAAAGAACACTTTCGGGAAGCTCGCTCCAGTACTACCAATTGACCAGAAGGTCTTCACTTAGGCAAACAGGGCCATTGACGTGTGAGCTGGGCGGTTGAAAAAACTGTAGGGAGAAACATATTAGCCCAAAAAACTCACAGGGGAAACTTTTTTACATTTGGTGTCTGTTTTGTCCGTTTTCTGTAGCAACTATATACGTCATTGTAGTATATACACATACTATTCTAGTTATAGTCACCTGAAAAGAAAAAAAAACGGTGAACACAACAGCAACAAAAAATTTTCAACGCCAAGAGCCGCAGAAAACAGAATTTTTTTGTAACTGAGCAAAGCAATTTTAAAGATAAAAAATCTTGAGCATTAATAAAAGTTTTAATCATTTTCTTGTACGTTCTTCTGAATCTGTAAATTGATACTATATCTTGTTTTGAAAAAAATTCTTAATTAGAAAACACTTTGTTACAGTGTCCTGTTTCTGGCACCTATTTAAGCTGCAACTCAACTCTTTTTACCACAGCTTCTGGTGTTCCACTTTGTAAGTTCAAAGAACAAAGTGAAGTGTAAACATTTTTGCATGAATAGTCCTTAGACATATATCTTTGTTTCTGATTTGTTTCCTCTCTGTTTGAACTGTTATACAAAGAGATATATTGTATTGCGTGATCGCTAGCAATTCCAGTACAGCTCGATTTTGAAAAAAAAGCAAATAGTTATAAACCGAAATTGCAATGCATCGGTGAAGTCATAGCGGATATACAGTTACGAAAAAAACTGCCAAAAACAGAAAATAGGTGGAGAGGTGGACAGATTTGGAATCAATAAGAAAAACTAGGAATTGTAAAGCTTTCCTTGTCACAAATGATTGGTAGAGCAGCCGTTACACTTTTTTAAATTTTATGTTGAATCTCGACAACTCTTGGTAGGTTTTCAAATTTGCTGGCATACATGCAAACGTTCCTTAAGATCGTACATATTTTGAGCTTTTTTCGCTAAGTATCTTAACAAAAACTTATCAAGAGGTTTCTCGTTTAATTTCAGTATAACGTGCGAAAATTTTGTTTAAAGTTTCTTCAATGCTGTTTAAATTAGATGACGTTTTCGACCCAATTCACGCATAGGCCAGAAGGACCTGGGTCGTGGACAGGGAGTCCGGTGCAACCAAGCTCATAAACTGGACAATTTTTTGGTCGCATTGCTCCATTTGGCCCATACCGAAAATGGATCTCTTCCGTCCGGCCAATAACTGAACTGAGTCAGTCTTTTTTTTGCCCATACCCGAAAGGAGTATATTTGGTCCGGCCTATATCCCGTACTTATTCTGGTTGGTCTGTTCCATATCCAACCGTCAGTCTGTTTGTTCTGGCTCATAGCCAATAGTCGATTCGTTCGGTCTTGACCATAACTGGTTTTTGGTCTCTTTTGTGTGACCCACACCCATTCTTTGGTCGTATGTTTTGTCTGGAACGTACCCAAAAATCTGAGAGGTAATAACATGAGCTCTAATCAGCACCAAAAAAACTATTTGGACAGATCAAAGCCAAAAAGTCTAGCTCAACACTGTAGAGCTCTGAAATGACCATTTTGTAAGCGGCGCGCGGCAGCCGATCACTATAAACCAGCAACAAAAAGGTAGACAATTAAACATGCACTGAAGTTCGATTACTGAATACTCTGCGGTTCTTGGATTCGATGAATTTTTGGTTAAAAACTGTCAAAACGGTGTAAGTTAGTTATTGGGTCTAAATTTTGAAACGCATAAATTAATATTCTCTCATCGTAAAATTATATAGTTAAGTCGGCCTGGCGCAGGGGAACCGAAATCTGCTCAACCTGGCCATGATTGGTCTCGGGCCTGTTCGTTCTGATCCAAGGTTGGTGTTGGAGCTGAGCTTAAGGAATAACAAAATTGCGTAGGACGAAAACTATTACTGTGTTCTATTTTTATCCGGATTATCCATCCCCCTAGCGAGAAAACTGTGTATAGCAAATAAGAAACAGCCGCGTATGCCAAGTCAGCACAAGAATTGTCAACAAACTGAACAAAAATAAGAACTCACAACAACTCCAATTGTCTTGTCAGCCTAGCAACTCGAGCTAGCACAAAAACTAAGCAATAAAATTGTTGAAATAATATAGTCCTGAGCAGTATATTTGTTACTGCGTCTTGCCAAAACCAAATACTTGAGCAGTATAATTGTTAAATTGATACTGTGTCTTGATACCAAAAGTTGTCTTGAGCAATATTCTATCTAATATTGTGTCTTGTAGCGAAAACATCTCGAACAGTGAATTCAATTTTCTGTGTCCTGATTTCCCGTCTTCAACTCGTGAGTACTCTGCGAAAATCGCAACACACACACACACACCCAGGATTAAGTTAGAAACCAATTTTTCATAACACTTCTTAGGCATATATTTTTGCCTTTGATTTGTTTCATCAAAACGACTGAACTGGTAAACATATAGAGATCCCGTATTGTGTGATCTGTGGACCCAGTTCAATTGAGAAAAAATCCAAAACTAAGTTAGTCAGACTAGTTAATGCAACGGTAAGTACAGCAGAGCGGATATACAGTTACAAAAGCAAACTGCATCAACGAAGTATCCGGACAGATTTTGTAGCCACTGAGAACGATCTGGGCGGTGTAAAACTTTCTTTGTGAAACACAAGGAGAGCAGCCGTTACATTTGGTCCGCCGACCCGGACAGTGGAATAAACTGCTGTCCAACCCAACAGTCGAAGTGACGAACAAAACTCAACGAGCAATTCAACAACGCAAAGCCAATTAGGCAAAGCAGATAGGAACTTTGAAAAGCATAACTCAATTAAAGCAAACAAACAAAGGAACTGTACAGATTCAAGCTGCAGTCCCGAAGTACACAAGAAGTGACTCCGTCACAGAGTCAAAGCGTTTTGGATCGTCAGATCAACAACTTGCGAAACAAATGGATTGAGAAACAGGAAGAAGGTTTTGAGCTCATTAAGAATCAAGATCGACCAAGCAAGCTCAAGACTCTTTATCAGCAGATACTGCAATTGGACGACAGCGTTCAAAAACTCGTGAATAAGAAAGCTGAGACTCTCCGAGACCCAGATATTTCTTTAAAACGCAAACTTGAGACAGAAAAATACTTTCAATATTTGAACGCAGAGTGGTTACCGTATATCCACGGAGAGACAAACATGTCAAGCCAGCAAAGCCAGTCAACTCTTCATGCCAATGGAGAGCAACCGCCTGCGAATAATGTGCATCAGATAGAACAAAACGTTGGAATTCCAGAGTTTAACCAAAACCGTGATAGTACAAGCTATGCAACGACGAATACGGTTACACGAACCGTGCAGACAATCAACCAGGATACAGAGAACGTTTCGGAAACATCTTCAGTGAAATGTTGGGTTAAAGAACGAATGAAAGAATTCAAAATTGAATTTGAAAGAAAGTTGCAAATCGAACGAGCACAATTTGATCGAAAGAGGTTGGAGCTAGAAATGCAAATGAAAGAACTAGAGATGCAACATCAGCTTCGGCAAAAGGAGCGAGACCTAGAGCGCCAATTCCAAAGAACAGCATTGGAGAAAGATGACTTACGTTCTCAATCGACTAAGGCGCGTGACAAGTCACCTTTCAATTGGACCCCAAAAGGGAGAGATGTCTCGAGAACGACACGCAAACACCAATTCGACCAAGAGATCGCTTCGACGTCAGCCCTGAACGGATTGAGCATAGGCATTACCCATGGTACCCAAACTCCCGTGAACGCTCAGTAAAAGCTGAAGAGCGGTATATATCGCCGATAGCTGGAAGGCACTACAACACTGGACATTCAAGCAGTAGTTTACCAAAATTGAGGTAAAAAATTTTTGACGGAAACCCGCTGGAGTGGCCTGAGTGGTCTAGCATGTTCATAGCAACAGTAGATAAACGCATGATTCCCGACTCAGAGAAAATGAGCCATTTGAAGACTCTGCTAACAGGCAAAGCAAAATCTGCGATCTCGGTAATGCGCTATTCTGGACAGTTTTATAGTGCTGCCTGGAACATTTTAGAAAGAAAATTTGGAAGACCGCATGTAATTACAGATGCGCAGCTAGAGAGCCTACGAAAAGCTAATCAAGTGAAACGTCATGATTCAACCAGCCTGATTAATTTTTCTGTTATTGTATCTAACTTCATGAACGTGCTCAAAGAGTACAAACATGTTGGTGATTTGCAATCAAGTTCGACATTGTACATGGCAGTTGATAACCTACCTCAAGTTCTTAAAGAAAAATGGTGGTTCTACGTCGATGACAAAGACGAGGACTGGCCTGATCTAATCATGTTTGAAAAATGGCTATCACGAATGGCATTCGTGCATAAAGGGTTTTCATCGTTTAAAGGGGAACAGAAAGAAGAAGATCGACGCAACACAAATAGTGAAAAACGATTCTCGAAGACATCGAACTTCAGTGCAAGTTCAAACCTGCAAGAAACCAAGCAGACGCAAAACAACAACTGTCCACTAGCGGATGGCACTCATAAAATATGGAACTGGCCAATATTTAAGAATATGAATGTCACCGATCGCTATGCAGCAGTGAGAAAAGAACGCTTATGTTATGGATGTCTGGGAAAAGGGCATGCAATCAAAGATTGTAAAGTCCACCTGTGCGGTATAAATGGATGTACCAAAAATCATAACAGCCTGCTACACTCAGAAAACCAAATGGAGGAGGGTAGTCACGCAGTTAACGTAAGCACAGCAACGATCAACCAGAGTAACCAAGTTACTAGTTTTCTTCAAATAGTTCCGGTATCGGTTCAGAGTGGTGGTAACAGGTTGACTACCTACGCTTTCCTCGATAGTGGTTCAACAGTATCATTCATCGATCAAAGTGTTAAGGATCAACTACAAGCCAAAGGCACGGACGTTACCTTGAACATAGCTGGCATACTTGGGACGCAAGATTTGAGGACAGAGAAGGTTCCTATCTTAATAAAGGGACTACATTCAAAGGCGCATTCAATTGAAGCGTTTGCACACGCACCAATCTCGTTGGGAAACGCAACATATGACTACAAGGAACTGAAGAACAAATTCAGACACCTGAATGTTCTCACTAACAGAACATTCAACCTGATGGAAGTAGGCATCATACTTGGACAAGATGCCTACGAAATTCAACGTCCATTGGACTACAAGATTGGAACACGAAGTGAGCCTTTCGCCGTCTTAACAGAATTAGGATGGGTAGTCAGTGGTCCCATGACGGGCAAGAAAAGTCAAAATATTTGTCATTTTGCCTTCACAGAAGATGTGAAAGTGGCAGAAAATATCCAATCATGGTGGGACATAGAAACTTATGACTCCAAAATAAATGTTGTAAGTCAATCAAAGAAAGAGCAGCAAGCTCAGAAGTTTCCAGAGAACACGACAAAGTTTTCAGGCCAGCGGTACGAAGTGGGCATGCTCTGGAGTCAACCAGAACCCAATCTTCCAAACAACTACGGCTCAGCCCTTGGTCAGCTCTACTCACTGGAACGAAGATTCTAACGAGACCCAAATTTAAAAGAATTGTATCAACAGTCAATTGATACAGATGTTGAAAAGGGATTTGTGAAGATCCTTGGTAAATCGGAAGTCAAAGGCACTTTCGGAAAGGAATGGTATTTGCCACACCATCCAGTACTAAACCCCAATAAACCGGGTAAAGTTCGCCGTGTTTGCAACGCTGCAGCAAAATACAAGGATGTATGCCTAAATGACAAGCTGTTAGCCGGACTCGATCTACTACACGGTTTGATCGGAACAATATTCAGGTTTCGAGAAGGACCAATTGCCCTAACCGCAGATATTGAATCAATGTTTCTGCAAGTGCAAGTTGCTGAACGGGATAAAAGCTGCTTGAGATTCCTGTGGCGACCAACAGTGAACGAACCTGTGCAAATTTACGAGTATCAACGTCATGTTTTCGGAGCAAAGAGTTCACCAACATGTGCCAACTACGTTTTGAAGCGAGTAGCGATTGATAACGAGGACGAGTTCCCTATTGCAGCAAAAGCAATCCAAAACAACTTCTACATGGACGATTTCATCAAGTCAGTCGAAACACCTGAAGAAGCAATCAAAGTTTTCAAACAACTGCAACCTCTTCTCTCAAAACATGGATTTGAACTGAAGAAGTGGATCACCAACAGCGACGTGTTAACCAACGCAATCCCAGAGGACTTAAGATCAATCAGCAAAACAAAGCAGGTTGAAGTAGAACCCAGCCAGGAAGGGTCATCAGTGCTTGGGCTTCAGTGGACGGATACCTATGATAGTCTACAGGTTTGTAGAGGTACAAGCAAAGAAGTTGAGACCCCAATCACCCAAAGGAAGATCTTATCTCTAGTTTCTTCAGTGTTTGATCCTCTTGGACTGTTTGCACCTTTCAATGTCCATATGAGACGACTCCTGAAGAGCATCTGGACCAAAAATGGACAACATTGGGACAACTCAGTAGAACCTAACGAAGAAGAAGGGTTTCTGAAGTGGAAGGCGCAGCTTCCAGAAGTAAAAGAAACCAGCATTGATAGAAAATACTTCAGCACAGCCAAGGACAAATGGGAACTTCATTTGTTTGCCGACGCATCTGAAGACACAATGTGCGCTGTGGCATATCTACGTTCACAGCCCAAACAATACTCAGCAGACTTAGCATTTGTAATCGGAAAGTGCAGAGTCGCACCGATGCGACACCTTTCCATACCACGCTTGGAACAACAAGCAGCAGTGATGGCGGTGAGACTTAAAGAACAGATAGTGAAGGAACACAAATCGAAGATTTACAAGTGTAACTTTTGGACAGACTCCACTACTGTTCTGCAATGGATTCATAGCTCCCACCGTAAGCAACAGGTGTTTGTTGCAAACAGAGTGGCTGAGAATTTGGATACAACTAATGTTTCACAGTGGAATCATTTGAGTGGTATTAACAATCCAGCTGACATCGGGACACGAGCGATCAATGTTGACGAACTTAAGAGAAGCGAATGGCTCACTGGGCCGGCCTGGTTGAAGCAACGAGAGAACAAATGGCCTGAACAGTTGAATTTAACATTTGCTTCAGACGAACAAAACGACCAAACGGTCTTCTCAGTAAAGGTTGAAGAGAAGAAGCCGATGATTCAGTGGGAACGATTTAGCAATTTCAATCGACTAGTAAATACAATGGCATACGTGCAGCGCGTGTTTAATAAACACAAACCGGCAACAAAAACACAGTGTTGAAGAAAAAGAGGGTGCACAAGCAAGTATCTTCAGACTACTGCAGCAAGAACAGTTTGCTGAAGAGATGAAATCTCTCAAGGTTGAGAAGGAAATTCCAAAAAACAGCAAAATCCTCCAGTTTTCACCATTCATTGAGCAGCAAGGACTTATTCGTGCCCAGGGCAGAATAAGTAAAAGTCAATTGAGCTTCGAAACGAAGCATCCAATACTGTCACATTGGAAGCACCATGTAGTTGATTTATTCTTGCGAAATGAACATAAGAATAGTCATCACGAAGGTACTAAACATGTCAGAAACATAGTTCAGCAGAAATTCTGGATCCTAGGCATACGAAATGCTTTGAGATCGATCAAAAACAAATGCATTAGATGTCGAAAGGGAAGAGCCCAAACAAAGGCACCAGTAATGGCAGATCTACCTGAAGAACGATTAGTCGCATCAACAGTATTCGCGAATGTGGGCGTAGAATATTTCGGACCATTCACAGTAGAGATTGGTTTAAGAAACGAAAGGCGTTGGTGCTGTCTATTCACATGCCTTACTGTACGAGCGGTACACATAGAGATTGTACCAAAACTAGACACTGATTGTTGTCTGAACGCAATTATGCAATTCATTGCTCGAAGAGGCAAACCGGTCAAAATGATTAGTGATAACGGGACAAACTTCGTTGGAGCCGATAGAGAATTGGCAGAGTATATAGCAGCGTGGAACAAGGTGCGGATTGAAGAACATCTGATTCAACAAGGTATCAGATGGAAGTTCAACCCACCTGCAGCACCACGCTTTGGAGGAGTGTGGGAAGGACTGGTTAGGAGTTGCAAGAGGGCAATGTACGCAGTGCTGGGCAATCGATCAGTCACGGAAGATGTTCTGTCAACCACGATGTGTCTTGTTGAACAGACGCTGAATGCTAGACCCCTGACGCCGGTCAGTTCCGATGCTACGGATTTAGAAGCTATCACTCCGAACCATTTTCTGCTGGGTAACAAAAACGTTTGTTTACCGTATCTATCATGTGCGGAGCAATTTCTTGATCATAGAAATATCTTCCGACAAACACAAGCTTACGCAGACCTGATCTGGGACAGATTCCGTAAAGAGTACTTGCCAACGTTGAATAGTCGAAAGAAATGGCAGACCACAACGGACAGAAGTCTTCAGCAGTGTGATCTTATGTGGTTAGTGGAAGACAGTGAAAAACGTGGATATTACAATCTGGGTCGAATAACCGAAACCTTTGAAGGGTTCGACGGAGTAATTCGATCAGCGAAAATCCGAACAAAAGATGGATACTACAAGAGGACCGTAGTTAAGCTCGCTCCAGTACTACCAACTGACGATGATGTTTTCACGAAGGAAAACAGGGCCGGCGATGATGGAGCTGAGCTTAAGGAATAACAAATTTGCGTAGGACGAAAACTATTACTGTGTTCTATTTTTATCCGGATTATCCATCCCCCTAGCGAGAGAACTGTGTATAGCAAATCAGAAACAGCCGCGTATGCCACGTCAGCACAAATATTGTCAACAAACTGAGCAAAAATAAGAACTCACAACAACTCCAATTGTCTTGTCAGCCTAGCAACTCGAGCTAGCACATAAACTCAGCAATAAAATTGTTGAAATAATATAGTCTTGAGCAGTATATTTGTTACTGCGTCTTGCCAAAACCAAACACTTGAGCAGTATAATTGTTAAATTGATACTGTGTCTTGATACCAAAAGTTGTCTTGAGCAATATTCCATCTAATATTATGTCTTGTAACGAAAACATCTCGAACAGTGAATTCAATTTTCTGTGTCCTGATTTCCAGTCTTCAACTCGTGAGTACTCTGCGAATATCGCAACACACACACACACCCAGGATTAAGTTAGAAACCAATTTTTCATAATACTTCTTAGGCATATTTTTTTGCCTTTGATTTGTTTCATCAAAACGATTGAACTGGTAAACATATAGAGATCCCGTATTGTGTGATCTGTGGACCCAGTTCAATTGAGAAAAAATCCAAAACTAAGTTAGTCAGACTAGTTAATGCAACGGTAAGTACAGCAGAGCGGATATACAGTTACAAAAGCAAACTGCATCAACGAAGTATCCGGACAGATTTTGTAACCACCACGAACTGGGCGGTGTAAAACTTTCTTTGTGAAACACAAGGAGAGCAGCCGTTACAGTTGGTCTTGGGTTTTCTCCGTTCGGTCCAGGGTTGGCTTCGGGTCTGTTCGGTCTGGCTCAGAGTTGGTACCCCAGTTGAGAGGTCGAATTTATGAAAAGACTTATAAAGTCGACATGGGGGTAGTTTCCCTACCTTAAATACACGGTCGACTCCCTTAGTAACGTCGACCTAAAGTCTTTTCATAAATCGACCAATGGTCTTTTCATTTCCATTACGGTCGACCTAAAGTGTACTTCATAGGTCTTTTTTACCAAATATTTGGTGCATTTTTAGGGGTTCATGGGTTCTTTAAATCCCAGTGTTGAGCACTCGGTATGTTCAAAGATAAAATCAAATGCACTAGAAACATTTCAATGATGTAATATAGAAGGACAATATGTTGGCTGGAACAAAGATTTTTCAAAAAAGAAATTTTGTCCTTGGCCCAAAAGTTTTTGCCAACTGAAGCAAAACCATTAACACTTGCAACTACATTATATGCAAAAACGCAGTTAAAACCCAAGGTCGACCAGTGCCATATCGGTCGACTTAAAGTAGCTCATGTTCATATCGGTCGACCTAAAGTCGACCATGACCATATCGGTCGAACTAAAGTGGAGCATGACCATTAGGGTCGACCTAACGCCGACCAAGACTATTAGGGTCGACCTAAAATCATTTCATACCCAACATTGGTCGACCACGGTCTTTTTATACCCAATATCGGTCGGTCGACCACGGTCTTTTCATAATTCGACATCTCAACTGGGGTATTGGGTCTTTTTGGTCTGGCCCAGTGTTGGCCTTGGGTCTGTTCAGTCTGGCTCAGACTGAACAAAGTCTGTTCGGTCTGGCCCATACCTCAGTTTGGGTCTGTTTGGTCTGAACCCCCGTGCCCATGACCCAAGTCCGTCTGACCCATATCTGTTTTGGGTCGGTGACCTTGCCCTGGTTTGTAATTCTTTGAAACTTTGAGGGAAGCCCTAAAAATGTCCATATGACCAGATGCCCAGATGCAATTAAAGTACAATAACGAACAACAGGAGAAGCAAATTGAGAAAGAAATAACATTTCTGATACATTTCAATTTATCTTCAGCCTTCATACTTTTTTGAAGTCCCAAATCTCATCTCAACAACTGCAGGATGACAATATAAAGTGGGAATGTTTAAAACTTAATGGAACAAAAAATGGAACTGGTGATGAAAAGTGTGTTCAACTTTTAGCTTTTTTCATCGAACATGTAGTAAAAATTGATGAAATTTAGTTGATATATCGGTTGAAATATGTAAGCGAAGCGTGTAGCAATTCCAACTGGTGTTTCGAGTGGCGGGTCAAATGTATCATTCCCGCTGTGACATCAAAAACAACTAATTGAAAAGTTTGTAAACCCTTAAATACAACCAACAAAAATAATAGTTTGCGATTGCTATCAATAATTAGGTTCCACCTAGAAATTTTTAGGTTTTAACCTTTCTCGCACTTTTTTGCATTGCCTGTCAGTTTCAGTTAAGAAATTGAAAGGAGATTTTGAATTTCCATTATCAGCTTCAAACAAAAAAGATTTTTAGAAAACCTGAAATTGATCAACATCAAATGTATATCGCGTTTAATTAACCAAATAACTTTTTAACCTCACAAAAAACTGAATTTATTTCAATTTTAGCAAATTGTGGTGTCGCGCGGAAAAAATTTGTCATCAGAACCTATATATTTTTTTCAAGCTAAAGTCAGCAAACTATTTCATTTATGCAACGTGAAACGCATAATAGCTTTGTAATTTTTTTCAAAATAGTTTTTACGTAGCCCCGGGCAAACAATTTTAGAGTTTGTACAAAAATGAAGCCGATTTTGGGATTTTCTCATGTACATCTGATCCCTTCAGCCGATTTACTTTCAGCGCAGAAGATTTTCAAATGAAATTGGGCAAATTCGACTATTTTCAGCTCATTTCTCAAACTCAATTGCAATCCTCAATTTGCAGCCTAATAAAACAAATCGAAATATTTTCAAAAAACATAGCCAGTAAACTGTCGGAAAATAGCCGCCGTTGAACCGCTTGACGGACATTGAGATTGAAACAGAAAACGAAAAATATTATGAGATAGAAATTGACAGAATTTTTCTAAGTGTCAAAGTGTTAATATTTGGTACGTAAATTCTGCATATTCAGTTAGATTCCAAAATTAAACTTAATTCAGCTTCTAAACGGAAGGCTATTCAGCATAATATTAACGCCAGCTATCAATCGTTTTAATGAACTTTGATAACCTAATGCACTATGACTTAATGACCGGGCTTAATCGGTCTTTCCCGTTCTTTTGATTTAGCACTTTTGACATTGACCGTATTCACTAAATTACGTAATTCAATAGGTGAAAGAATTTAAAAGGCATTCAGTTGAAACAGTGAGTGAAGTAGGTCAGGGTCAAGTGTGAAAATGGTTACTTATGTAAGACGAAAAACGTGATCAAAAGGTAAAGCAAAAAAATATAGCGGGAAGACTCCGGGATCGACTCAAAAATAAATTACACCCCAGCCAACAACTATCTAAACTTTTAACCACATCATTTTATCACTCATTTTGAAAGAAGAACAAAGAGGAAACTAATTAGAAAGAACAAAAATTTAAAAGCATATACTTGGCAATTCTTCATGAGTCCAGAAACAATTTTCGAAAATAGAATGTCCATTAAACTCAATTTCTGATCAATACCACTGCATATTTTAGGACAAAAAATAACTTAATGACAAAATCTAAGAAATCTGTTAAATTTTTTGATGTTTTCTGAAAACAGTTGAGTCTCAATAGATGTTTTCAACACACATTAGGAAGCAGCTCTTCTTTGTTCGTTTATTCTTTGAGCAACCACGTGACACCCAAACAGACTGGAGAACACTTAAAACAAGAAAAAGAAGTAAACACTACAAAAAACTGCCTAATTGATCATTTATTTTACAAAAATATGTGCTAACAAAATTTAAATTGTGTACACGTAGTAGGGAAAAATCTACAACCAGCCCTAAATTATTACTTTATCATGAAAAAATACGCGAAAAGTCAGAAAAAACAGCAATTAGTTCAAAAAATTTTTTGAGAAACCAGAAAATTAAGCAAAAAAATGTTAGAAATTTGGACTGTCTTGTTCAACTAAAACAAAATTCAAGTGTGACTAACAAAATTAAAACAGCATGAAAACCCACATGAATACTAATTTCAACCAAATATACCCCGGACACTAAAAACTTCAAAAAAGAGTACAAAAATGGCTAAAAAGCGTCCAACACGGCGAAATCACAAAATTAGCTCAAGATTAGAACAACCACATTACCCGAAAAAATACGGTCAAACCTAAAAAAAACTGCTTTGAAAAAGCCGCACGTGATCAAATTATTTCGCTGGCTCAGCAAACATTTTTTACACCTACTTTTCTCGCTCTCTCAAAAACGCAATATGCCCGTGTTGAGAATTTCGTCGGATTCAAACATAAGAAATCGTCGGTTTTCGTCGCTTTTACTTCGCCAAAACCGATCAAAGCCCTTACGTTTTTTTCGTCGGTTTGATCGGTTTTCGTCGGTATTTAAACGTAAGAATCGTCGTTTTTCGTCGTTTTCCAAACGTAAGAAGCGTCGGTTTTCGTCGGTTTCAAAACGTAAGAAGCGTCGGTTTTCGTCGGTTTCAAAACGTAAGAAGCATCGGTTTTCGTCGGTTTCAAAACGTAAGAAGCGTCGGTTTTCGTCGGTTTCAAAACGTAAGAAGCATCGGTTTTCGTCGGTTTCAAAACGTACGAAGCGTCGGTTTACACCGGTTTAAAACGTACGAAGCGTCGGTTTTCACCGGTTTAAAACGTACGAAGCGTCGGTTTTTATCGGTTTAAAACGTACGAAGCGTCGGTTTTCATCGGTTTAAAACGTACGAAGCGTCGGTTTTCATCGGTTTAAAACGTACGAAGCGTCGGTTTTCATCGGTTTAAAACGTACGAAGCGTCAATTTTTAAAAGAAATTATTTGATACTGTCGGAAGTATCTCAAGTCAAGCTGAAAAACCGACTTTCGAGATTTTCCAGTATGATATGTTTTTTTACCCTCCTCCTTTTTCATTCCGGGCTTGGGACCGGCAGTGGCGGAGTTACAAACAAACAACTATAGGAGATTTTGAGCAGAGCAATTAGATGAAAGATTTTGAGCAGAGCAGGAAGATTCAAGTAACGATTTTAATTAGGTAGACAAGAAGAACTTACATTCAACAAAAGGCGACAATGCTCGTCTAAATTGACAGGGTAGTTTAGAAAAAAATCTTTAGAAACGTGAAGCATACTCCGATTTTTCTGCCAGTAATTTATAATTTTCAAACAAAATCTAGCAAAGCGACATAAAACTGGCGCTCGGAAAAACTTCAGGATGTAAAACAAGCACATTCTCTTCTTTCTGGACGCTTCAACTTTATTGCCCGATGTAGGACCAATTTCCCACCTCGCCGCACAGTACAGCAATGTGTTTTGTGTGATTTGTCAAAAAAGAAGTCACACAAGAATTTCATAAATTTTAAAAAAAGAAGACATATTAGTTTCCAAAAATTGAGTGTTGCAAAAATTTGATGGATCAAAACAAAGCCTAATTAACACAGTTTACGAGAGCAAAAACGCAAATGAAAGAAAAACTGCATCAATACTAAATTCATTTTGAAACAATAGTTTTTTAAACTTTTTTAAAACTTAGAGCCTAATAACTTTTTGAGCCGGAAGATATCAGAAACGAAATAAATACTGTAGACAAGAAGAACCTACATTCAAAAAAAGAGATCATGTCTGTCTAAATGGACACAGAAGTTTAGAAGAGATCATTAGAAACCTGATTTTACTGAACGTCATTAGGAACGTCATTAGAAGCTTGCTCCAATTTTACTGCCAGTAAATTAAATTTTTCAAACAAAGTCTAGCAAAGCGACATAAAATAGGCCCTCGGAAAAATTTCAAAATGCAAAGCACATTCTGTACTTTCTGGACGCTGAAAACTTCTTCCACGAAGTAGGAACAATTTCCCACCTCGCCGCATAGTCCAGCTGTGTAATTTGTTGTGATTTGTCAAAAAAGAAGTCACACAAGAGTTTCAAAAATCTTTAAAAAAAGAAGTTATATTAAATTCCAAAAATTGAGAAATCCAAAAATTTGATTTATCAAATTAAAACCTAAATAGTACGGTTTTCAAGTAGCAATACCACAAATGAAAGGAAAACTGCATCAAATCTAAAATCATTTTGAAACAATAATTATTTAACGTTTTTTTAAACGTAGAGCCTATTAACGTTTTTAGCAGGAAGATTAAAGTAATGATTTAAATAATGTAGACAAGAAGAACTTACATGCAACAAAAGGCGACAATGCCCGTCTAAATTGACAGGGTAGTTTAGAAGAAATCATTAGAAACGTGAAGCATACTCCGATTTTTCTGCCAGTAATTTATAATTTTCAAACAAAATCTAGCCGAGCGACATAAAATCTAGCCAATTTATGTTGAAACACTATATAGCGAGTTTTTTAGCGCGAAATTTGACAACGCATCGAGTACTTTTTTTGTATGCCACCTAGGTCAAAAATTCTTTCTTTCTCAGACTGTACTCAAAAAGTACCTTAAGTTTTTTTAGTGTGTAGCAATACTTCAAATGAAATAAAACTTCATCAATAATAAAATCAATTTGAAACAATTATTATTTAAAATTTTTTAAACGTAGATCTTAATAACTTTTTGAGCTGGAGGATTTAAGTAACGAATTCAATACTGTAGACAAGGAGAACTTAATCCGACGCTCCTTACAGCAATACCGACTATTTCAACAAAACCGAC
>NW_027450115.1:0-15213 GCF_964194025.1 Convolutriloba macropyga | reverse complement strand
TATACAAAATGCAGATCTTATAATTTTAATTGTACGAAATCAGTCAAATTGGAAGATTATTTTTTTGAGAGTTGTAAAATATGCACCCAGCAAAATGACATCTCAAATTTTGACTGGACAGGTCCAACAGTATTATTTCGGAAACAGTTGAACTCTCTTTTGAAATTAAAGGCTGTGAACTTTAAGTACTATCAGTATCCTGTAATTTGGTCCTGTTTTTGTAACTAATTAACGAAGTGATTCCAGTATCGCGGGTACCAAGTCAATTTAATATTAATAATAATACTATTCATTTTGGCCACACCACGTCCTTCGATGACGTTCCTCCCTAATTCATAATTTTTTTCGGCATTGCATTCAAATAAATTGAAAGAAAAAGAACAAAATTTGTCAGATAAAAAAACATCCAGTTGTGTGCTACAAGTGTTTTGGTTAAATGGTTTATGGTTCAGGTGAGCGCCCCACTTTTATCTCATCACTTCCTATTTCTGACTTTTTTCTTACTGCAAATCAGCATTCTATTTTATTGATTTAAAGTTGAGGAGAACGTTTTCTTTGAACTTTTTGTCCCTCTCCTCAAGATATTTTGAACTATTTTTTAAATCAAAATCCAATGTCAAAACATACTTTTTTGATATGGCCGGATAATTCCCTTATGCAAGGAACTGGATAAGTTGTTTTCTGAAGTCGAACCAGTGCTTAGCCATTACCACAAATTACGTCAACAAAGTGTTAATAGTCGTCAGCAATCTGAGTTCGTCCCGCCGTTTCAGTTTGAAAAACGCGCAACCATACTAACCCTGCTCATAACAGATCCTTAGATTCATGTTCCGGTTTTGCTACAGAAATTTTCAAAATTAGCAAAACAAATTGAGGAAAGAAAAAACCCATACAATTCAACTTAGAGCAGTTCACTAATACTGCGTATCATCCACAGAGAGTGGTTTGAGACCCACCAGTGGACATCAAATATTCGATTTTCTCATAAATTCATCATTTTTCAATAATTTTAAAGAAGAGCATAGTGACCTCAAAAAATCGAATCATGTCTATCGCATTCCCCTTACGAGGTGAGTCAAGAAATTAAATCATTAACACTTGAATACATCAATCTCTGCCAGCAGAACTTTTCAATTGTAAGGATGTGTCAAAAAACGCATCTGTCTCAACGTCACTTTTGTAAAATTAAATAGTTTCTCAATATTTATTAAATTTCTTTCACCAAATGTTTTTAAATAATTCGGTTTTATACAAATTATTTGTATACAAACTTCATAATATATACAAATTTCATACCGTGCCTTGATCAGACTATCCAGACTCCGCTCAGTACAAATAAGACTATGTACAGACAGAAGAGTTGCTCTCATAATCTGTCACTGCGTAGAGAGTCATTTTGAAACGTGATTTACCTTGTCCAGTTAGTGGAGAGTTTTAAATTCTAAAACCTTTGCCCAATCAGAGGGCACGTTAATTTTGTATTTGCATTATTAGACTTGGTCTCACCCACTAACAACGGAACCAAAAAAAAGACATTCCGAAACTTTGGAAGGCAGGAAAAGACAAAGTTAAGGAGAGAAAGAAACTTTTTAACATAAACATTACGACAGAGGTTCAAAAGAACGTATCGAATTAAAATCATAAAAATATCTTAAAATTAATTTTGTCATATAAAGTTTTGTAAAACAGAGGAGTCCTCGGTTCTCGAAATTTCAAGCATAGTTTTCCATTTAGTGTGTCAGTAGCTCACTTTTCTGATAATTGAATTAATCGTGTCACAATTTCTGGCCTCAAAATTGCTTAATTCTAACTATTTATTTATAAAAAAAACAGTTTGAGGTTTCACATGGAAAGTCGAAATGTCTAGACTGACCCAGACGGAAAGTGACCATGTCAACACCGTCCCCGACGGAAAGTGTTTATGTCCAGATGGTCACAGACAGAAAGTATCTATGCTCAGACGTTCCTGCGTTCATCAGACTTCCGCGCTTTCAGACTATCGTGTGTTCGCAGATTTTTTTGAGCTCATGACCAGACTTTCGTGCGTACAACAGACTAATGAGCGTTCATGTCAAGATTTTCGTGCGTACAACAGACTAATGAGCGTTCATGTCAAGATTTTCGTGCGTACAACAGACTAATGAGCGTTCATGTCAAGATTTTCGTGCGTACAACAGACTAATGAGCGTTCATGTCAAGATTTTCGTGCGTGCAACAGACTAATGAGCGTTCATGTCAAGATTTTCGTGCGTACAACAGACTAATGAGCGTTCATGTCAAGATTTTCGTGCGTACAACAGACTAATGAGCGTTCATGTCAAGATTTTCGTGCGTACAACAGACTAATGAGCGTTCATGTCAAGATTTTCGTGCGTACAACAGACTAATGAGCGTTCATGTCAAGATTTTCGTGCGTACAACAGACTAATGAGCGTTCATGTCAAGATTTTCGTGCGTAAAACAGACTAATGAGCGTTCATGTCAAGATTTTCGTGCGTACAACAGACTAATGAGCGTTCATGTCAAGATTTTCGTGCGTACAACAGACTAATGAGCGTTCATGTCAAGATTTTCGTGCGTACAACAGACTAATGAGCGTTCATGTCAAGATTTTCGTGCGTACAACAGACTAATGAGCGTTCATGTCAAGATTTTCGTGCGTACAACAGACTAATGAGCGTTCATGTCAAGATTTTCGTGCGTACAACAGACTAATGAGCGTTCATGTCAAGATTTTCGTGCGTACAACAGACTAATGAGCGTTCATGTCAAGATTTTCGTGCGTACAACAGACTAATGAGCGTTCATGTCAAGATTTTCGTGCGTACAACAGACTAATGAGCGTTCATGTCAAGATTTTCGTGCGTACAACAGACTAATGAGCGTTCATGTCAAGATTTTCGTGCGTAAAACAGACTAATGAGCGTTCATGTCAAGATTTTCGTGCGTACAACAGACTAATGAGCGTTCATGTCAAGATTTTCGTGCGTACAACAGACTAATGAGCGTTCATGTCAAGATTTTCGTGCGTACAACAGACTAATGAGCGTTCATGTCAAGATTTTCGTGCGTACAAGAGACTAATAAGTGTTCATATCCAGAGTTCTGTGCGTTCACTAGACCTTCGTGTCTTGGCACAGGTTTTCGTGCGCTCTCATTTCTAGACTATGTAAATTTGAACTCACGAAACCCACGTCGTGCGTTCATTTGAGTCCGGACATACAAACTTTCCGTCTGGGACCTCAACCTGGGGAGCTCTAAAATTCAGTTTCGGTGGTATTAGAAACAATCACTTCAGACTTTATTTTGCATTCCATTCTCAAAATATGATGTAAACCAAAATGGCCTCTTTGCTATAATAACGCCCCATTACGGGCTTAAATGGCCAAAATCTTGAAGTCGCCTTGCGCTATCTAAACCATGGTTGGGGATATATTTTTTACTGGAGCTTATTATAGTAAAGAGACCCGTAATGAATACATAAAATGTAAACTAATTCGGTAAAAAAAGTTGGGAGTTATTTCAAATCACAATCAGTTCACTCGTCTCAGTTTTCCTCTCTTCCAATTGCACGGAGTCCACCGATACTTCCATATTCCTTTCTATTGACACGTGCTCAGACAGGTGATCTGAATCCTTAAACAATCAGTTCAGCATTACATGGTCAATATGCGAAATTGCAAATATCAATATATTTTGCGTTTGTGTGGAATCAAGTGGCAAAATTTGCCCCCATTTTTTACTATTCATACAGCATTCTCAACGATGGTATGCAGTTTCACAAAATGTGGAAACAAGATACTTATATTTTGGGAATTCCTTAAGTTTTGTCACGAGTATTCACCGATAAACGTAACCCTTTTCCACAACTTTGAACATGTAATTAGCCTAAAACTTAATTCCTCGATTTTTTTTAAATCAACCAAACCGGGATGATCAAACTTACTTGTCATAAAACGAGTTATGTATGGTATTTTACTTATCATAAAACGGACAATTTACGGCCCTTAAAACCATAAAAAATTTCGTTCCTTGATCTTGCTATAATTTATTAGTTACCGTATTTGGTTTGTTTTATGATAAGTAAATTTCCATTATTTTTTCCTTTTTGTGGCGAAGCTGATCTTTTGTGGTAACACTTATGAACGACATTATAAAAGATGTTAAAAGAACCTTAACTGTTCTTGTGAACAACGATTTGTGTATTCCCAAAACTGCTAATATAACAGCCCGGTATTTTACTTTAAAAATTGACTTGAAAGATTCGAATGCGGGATTCGTAGTTTGGGTTGTTTTAGATAAATTAATTAAGTTTTATATTCAAATGATCTTATCTTCTTTTTTACCTCAAAGTTTCTTGCTTGAAATCAAAATATTTTTGAATAGAAATTAATTATGTTTGATAAGTTCATTACAAAAAATTGTTGAGAAAAAGCTCAATTAGCTGGATTGGAAGCAGAAAAGTATTATGTGTCAAAGGACAAAGGAATAGGACCAACGGAACAAAATCTCAATTAGCTCTGCAACACGCAAAAGCTAAATAAATTGCGTGCCAAGTCTTGCTATAGAAAATAAATATACTATGCACAAGTGGCGCGAAATTAAAATAAAGTTCAGGCGGAAAGGCGTCTAAAGATTAACGGTTTAACGATTTGAAACTTAACATTGCCTGAGGAAGAATGGGATAGGGTTGTTACATCACTCCGCTTAGGAAGGACGTGTCCTCATGTCCCCTTATTGGGTTTCCGAACTCGAGGAGGACGATGAGCTCGAAGAACGCGAGCGAGGCTTCCTTTTTACCTTCTTCGGTATTGAATTCTAAATTTCCCTAAGTAACTGAGAACGCAGAGAGCGAAACTCACTCTGAAGACCTCTTAGATGACGACATGTGGTCGAACAAGACGTAAAAGCAGAGACAGTGTCCGTATTCACACCAGTATTGCGGAGTTTAGAAGTTTTTTGCCGCTTAGGTTTTTTTTTCTCTAAAGTAACAACTTTTGCGGCAAAAAGACGATTTGCCGTCCGAGACTTGTCTGAAATGTCAATCAGCTCGGAAACGCGAGCTTTCAACTTGTCAATCTAATTTGTGGCATTATAAAGGTCACGTTCATGAGCCTCACGAGACCGGCGAAGCCTTATCAGCTGATCCAGAAGATCGCGGTTTTCAGCGGAGTTGTCGACTGGGGTCGCCACAAGATCCACAGGATCTAGCAAAGGCCTGCGCTTTGCATTGTGAGGATCCTGAAGGCGAACTTTTCCATTGCGGTAAAATTCAACAACATGCAACACTGCGTGCAGATTTGGTGAATAGACCAAACCGTTTATCCGGATTGGACCATTTCGCGGAGGACCCATAGCCTGGCGTGTATTTCCTCCTTCTTGCGGCTGGGCTCGCAAACCCGAAGCTGCTGTTACAGAAGCAGTCGGCACGACTGGAATGTTTTTGGATGGCGGACAAAAGATAACAGTCTTTTCATCTGAAGACGCAGATGAAGAGACATATGTTTGCTGCTAATGATCCCGACGCTGTGTTAGATTCTCTCTGAACATCAGCGACTGGTCACCTGCCCAGTTTCCAGTTGTGCCTGAACTTGATTGCGAGTCCATTTTATCATCTAGCAGCGAAATTGCAGAAGAAACACCTTAGAGCAGATCCGGGTCAAGAAGAATATCAGTGCCTGTAGAAGCAAGCAATATGTTGACTGATTCCAAACTTTTCGACATCTGAAACAAGTATTGTTTTTTATGGTTTACAGAAGCGCATATGAGCTGCTATTGATTGATGAGAAAAGAATATTTTAAATAAAGCAAACAAATTCAGAATATTGGCTGTTTCAAAAACAAAACACTAGGTAAAACAAAAGACCGGCTGGTGTTTAAATTGTTGTTGTATAGCGCGCAAAAGTCAATTGTGCTGACGGATAAATTGAATCAACTACAGCAGTTCGGTTGTCGAGAGTGTCATCAACTCCATTTACAAGTTGGTCAGGATTTTCAGGCGCAGATGAGTGTACACTATGCATGTGATTTTGAAGCATTTGCGTAAAAGGCGAGATAGGACTGAGAAGCCGGAAAACTGTCCAGAAAAGATCTCCATGAGAATGGAGTCTGAGCGCAAAAACAAGTTTCAATATATAAATAAATAACCCAAAAAGCGCCAAAGTTGTTAGCGTAACCACAGTGCACCTCTCAGCGTAATACCAACCTCCCCTAGCAACAGATTGCAAATCAATCAAGTATTTTCATTACATTTATTGGTTAATTGCAGCCGATTGCACATATCTGTAAAATGTCGCGATGTGAACTGTGAACCGTTGTCACTCTGAATATAATCAGGTACACCAAATCTAGCGACCGATGGATCTAAGAAAGTGCTGCAGATTGTCTCAGCCTTGATACCCTTCAGTTGTGCAGCCTCGAACCAGCGAGTGAAATGATCTCCAGTCATTAAGATATATTTATAAAGCTTCGCATCTGACCGACTTTCCGGAAGAAGGCCAAGGATATCAACTGAGACGCAAAAAAATATGGTTCTTAGAAAGACCAGAGCTGCATTTCTTGCTGATGTTATTGCTTGGGATTTTTTCTTTTCTGACAGGTTGCACAACATGAGATTCAAGAATCCAAATTATTTTTCAAACGTGGCCAGTAGAATCGCTTGCGTACGCGATCAAGATTTTTCTTGTGGCCAAAGTGTCCCGATGCAGGTGACTCGTGCAACTGAAGAAGAATATTCTGAACCTGACTTAGTGGAACGCAAAATTGTTGAAATAGTGTAGATCCGTCGAGTCTTTGAAATTGCCGGTACAAAACACCGTCCACAATTTTCAAAGACTCAAATTGCTGCCAGTAACACTGCAAGACAGATGACCGAACAAACATCGAAGCCCTAGGTAGTTTTTATCCTGATTGGCACCATGATTTGACTGCCGATATAATTTTATCCTGATCTTGAGTTTCTGCGAAACACAGCGGCGAAAGATCAGAAGTAACAGAATTAGCGGATAAATTCAATTTTGGTAATCTGGAAAGAACATCAGCATTCGCAATAGTTTTCCCAGGCCGATGAACAATTTCGAAATTAAACATGCTTAGCTTTTCCAGCCGTCGCTCTACTATTGCATCCGGCACTCTGAAAGAATAGAGCCAAACGAGAGCGAAATCATCAATAATTATCGCAAATTTTTCCCCAGAAGAAACTCTTTGAAATATAATGTGAAGAATACCACAGTAAAGAGTTCACGTTTTGTAGCTGAGTATTTTTTTTTACCCTTCTGCAGCGCTTTGCTAGCATATGCAAAAACTATTTAACCGTTTTTCTGCTTTTGAGAGAGCACAACCCCAATGCCAGTAAGCGATGCGTCAGTACAAAGGACGAATTGATCCTTTTCATTTGGAAACCCTAAGGTGGGAGCGGATACTAGCTCTGTATTCAATTCTCCGAAAGTCTTTTGGCATTCAGCTGCGCAATGAAACTTTGTTGTCTTATTCACCAACTGATACAAAAGGCTCACAATGACACCGAAGTTGAGAACAAATTTTCTATAGAAGCCAAGAAGACCCATAAACGATCTCAACTGACGAATAGTCTGTGGAACTGCGTATTTTTCAACAGCTGCTATTTTGGCAGGATCAGTGAGTGTCCCCTCAGCAGAGACCATATGTCCAAAAAACACTAATTTAGTGTAAAATAAGAAGTATTTGGCAGGAGAAATTTTCAAGTTTGCTTCCCGTATGCGTTTGAACACAAGTTCGAGACGGTGTATGTGTTCATCAAATGATCAACCGAATACTATATTATCATCAAGATAAACCAGAACAATTTCGTAGGTCAATCCGGATAAGACAATCTCCATGAGTCTTTGCAAAACTCCGGGTGACCCACAAGGATCCGTTTCCACTGATACAATCCGAATGGCGTAATAAAAAAAATAGATGTTGACTCTCTTCTCCAGTTTCTATTTGATGAAATCCACTGCACAGGTCTAGACAAGAGAAAAAAATGCTTCCTTCAAGATTCTTCAGAATATCTGTAAATCGCGGAAGAGGCCACGATGTTTAAGCAGTTTGAGCGTTCAGTTTTCAGTAATCAATAAACAAGCGATAAGACCCATCACGTTTCGGAACTAACACAGTTGGAGCTGCCACACTCTGAGTGAGTAGGAGAAATAAGGTCCTTTTGTTGGAGTTTGTTTATTTTATCCCTCAGATATTTTCTTTTAGAAGGATTCACTGCTCGGTAAGGCAATCGACTAGGCTGAGCATCTTCTTTCAAATGAATACGCAGTTTATGCCAATTACATGACCCTGAATCCCATTTGTTGCAAACACGTCTTCAAATTGTTGCAGAAGACAAACAGCTTCCTTCTGTTGTTTTTCATTGAGCGTGCTAAAGTTTGGTTTAAACGCCTGCATTAAAGTTTCGGCTGAAGTGACATTAACAGCATTGAAACCAACAGTTTGCAAACTAATCTTGTTGTAGGGCATGATTTGCGCAGTAGTTTGCGATAGATATAAAATCACGTTGCAATTAGGGTTAAGTACTCTGAGCCAAAATTCATTCTGAGAAACTGATACAAGACATAAGGCAACTAAAAGTGGGTTTAAACTGGCGAAACCTTCCTGGGGTTCAACGAAACCAACAGTCAAGTCCGACGAAGTGCGCGAACTGTTTGAAGTCAACTTATGTGCACGATGTGATTTGAGATTACATTTTACAAGTGCTAAGGTTCAAGTTCGAATAAAAAAAAATTTACTGAACAAAGCGACACCTCGGTTGTCGAAGAATTATCCTCAAACCATTAAGACAACGGACTGATGCATTCCAGCACTGCGTCTCCTACATCTAGTAAGCCCCTAGAGAAGTCTACTGCACAATTCTGTTTGCGTAGGAGATCAAAACCGAATACACACGGAACACTAATTTGAGCACAAATATGAAACTTGAAAGAAAAGATGGGTCCGTTTTTAAACCAACGACATGGATGCATGCACATACACTTAAATTGGAGCGCAGAACCGTTTATGGTGGACGCTTGGATATCAGATGCTTCCAAGGTAAGCGAATGGCTAGAGTTTTTGAAATTGCCAAAAACATCGGCACGATTTACACTTATTGCCGCACCTGAATCAATCAGGGCAGGCCATAAGTTATCGGCGATTATTATTTTGGAAAGGAGCGACTGTATGCCAAATATACACTTGTTTTCTGCCATGGCTTCTTTAAAAACAGAGAACAAATTCATTCAGAGAAAACTATGGCAATAGAAAAAGCTATCGGTTAGAATATGATTTTGATTCTGGACCATTACGTCGTTGATGTTGAGAAGAACCGCAGTTCCAACAATTTTTGCAATTAACTTTGGTATGACCTTGTCTATTACAACCATAGCAGATAGCTGGTCCGTTGAACCTGACTTTCTCATTACTAATTGAGCGACTCTGTGATTTATCACCAAACGTTTTTTGCGGCGAGAAAGATTGTTGGCGCTCTCCGTGCTGTGATGGGCTACGAGAGAAAATAGGTGATTTTCGTTTGTTAAACGGAGATGATTTGTGAGGGGAGGTGCCTCTGCGAACCGATTTTTGGCTCATCGGACGAGAACGTGATTGATAACTAACTTGCACGGCAATGAGTTTGTCAATTTTAGGAGAAAGCGCTTCAATGGAACCCACGGAAGTAGCCGATGGTGGAGTCTCTTTTGCATTTGCTTCGATATGAAAAATTGCGTTGAAGTGGAGTGCTGACTCTAAGGCCGTGTTAAGATCAGTGGGCTTTTTTCTCAATTCGACCCGCACACGAACATTGTGAAGGTCATCAATGAAAGATTGAAGCACAATATGGTCTCTGATTGCCTGCGTGTCTTCTGGAAAAGCCTTATTAGCTAGATGTTTGAGCTCAGATAAAAATTCACTAACTTTTGCAGATTCTCCTTGAATACGGTTTGCAAGAGATGAACGAAAAAACTCAGGTGGTTCCTGATATTGGCGCAAGAACTGTTTTTTAAGCTCTGAGTAATCATCTTTTGTGGCGTCATCTAGTGACTGAAAAAATTCAATAGAACTGCCTCGTAATCGCAAAGGAAAAATAGTATGGCGCTAATCAATATAAATCTGTTGACCAGCGCTGTCTTGTTGCGGAGTACCAATACTATTGTATGCTTTTTAAGCCATTTTTGTAGCGAACTTAAAAGTTCGAATTATGTTATATAAGCTTGAATATCACTTGTTCCGTTGAAAGGCTCTGGTAGAAGAAGTTTAGCTTCCAGAGCTGCGTCAGCCATTTATTATTATTGACATTAAAACATTTGAAAAAAATGCTGCACAAAGTTCCCACCTTGGTATTGACCGGCAAGTCAGATACCGGTTGTTCACAAGTATGGCGCCAGAAAAAGCTGGCTGCTAACCGGACAAAGAAATGAACGCTGAGAAACTAGGATTTCAGGTCTCCTGTCGTCAGCTATATATCGTTGAGGTTGCCGTAGCAGCCGCCGAAACCTCACTCGCTAGGCCCTTAATCTTACTACGTGGGACCTACAGACACTGGGAACGTAGAAGCTGCGGAAGCGAGGAGCGTCTATTTTCCGATAAATCTGACAACACTTGAGAAGCCTCTGAAACCAGTGCTTATTTGTCAAAGCGTTCAAAATTTGAAAACAATTTTTGTCTGACTAAGAAAAGGAACAACCGTTATCTGTCGAGCAGATTACAAAAGCAATTGAACATTTTAGTTATTTCTTCAAAAAAAGTAAGAATTTTCAATGTTCCCGAAAAGTACAGGAACTTACATTTTGAAAAAAATCCCTTTCCTCTCACCAATATGACAACCCGGTAATTTACTTTAAAAATTGACTTAAAAAACTCAAATGCGGATTCGTGGTTTGGGTTGTTTTAGATAAATTAATTAAGTTTTCTATTCAAATGATCTTACCTTTTTACTGAATTCAAAATTTCTTGCATGAATTCAAAGTAATTTTGAATAAGAATTAATTAAGTTTCATAAGTTTATTACAAAAAAAATTGTTGAGAAAGAGCTCAACTAACTGGATTGGAAGCAGAAAAGTATTATGTGTCAAAGGGCGAAGGAATAGGCCCAACGGAACAAAATCTCAAAGAGCTCTGAAACACGTGAAAGCTAAATAAATTGCGTGCCAAGTTTTGCTATAGAAAATAAATATATTATGTACAAGTGGCGCGAAAGTAAAATAAAGTTCAGGCGGAAAAGCGTCTACAGATTAACGGATTAACAATTTGAAACTTAACTATGCCTAAGAAGAAAAAAGTAGGGCTGTTACACTAATTATCCTCTTAGTCCGCAATCAGTAGAGTGAAGAAAATCTCTGAAATAATTCTCCATTAGGATTTTTTTCCTTATGTTGTCTAACTGACACTATGTTAGCTATTTGAGAGGAGTTTTTATAGTGTGGAAACCAGTGATTTATGGCGTTGCCATTAGTAGCAAAAGATTGTCCCAAATTTTTAAGCTAGGCCCAAGAACACGCTTTGTGAAAAATGATGGCATATCTATCCTATTTTGAAGCAAGTTATAATTGATTTAGCCTAGTTTAATTCGTTTTCTCTTGCTGTAATAACTAACTCTTAGAAAATATGTTTATTGAAAATGCATGTATTAGTCAGCATCTTTTGCAAATAGAATTATTAGCAGATAGTGGCAAGTCATTGTAGAGATGACTGTTTAGTGCCTGTAAGTTTTTAGAAAGCAGGAAAGAAAACGGGAACGGGTAATAAGAGGCGCCCAAGTTTGAGAGGTTAATACTGGTTGTTGTGATCATGTATGCACTCTTCCAACAACGATCATGTATGCACTCTTCCATTACTAGCCTCAACCTAGCGCACTAAGCTTGCAAGGTTGAGGCTAGTAATGGCCCATTTTGCTAAGTACTTGCTCCTGTATGCACTCTTCCAACAACGAGCAGATCTGTAAAGCAAATTGGATTCTACCCATCAGAAAACCAGAGTGGTGTGGCATCCATTAAATGATCTTGGAAAGGTTCGAAGATGATCCATAATTCTTAGCGTCCATATTATTTCATGAGTAGTTTTAAGGAATCGTATAAACAAAAGCTTGACAAATTGAGAACGATTATTGCGGTTCAGTAACAATTGTACTCTCAATTTTATTCGACGTGTAAGTAATGTCGCTCAGCCCTCTGTTATCAACTCCCACATTATGACTAATGAATTAAATATTAGTGCAGGAATTGCACCGCATATATTTATCTGTTCATACAGCCTGTGAATTTTTCTCACTATTTTAGATGACAGTTTCTCTCAATTTTTGCAAATCGAGGTTAGTTGTCACTTATCTTATCTCAGAAGCAAATTAGAGGAATCTTGCTTGCGGAAAATTCGGCACAATTTTGCACCGCGAAATAGTCTTTCAAACCGGATCGCAAATTGCCGACAACAATAATCATATCTACTTCATCACTACACAAAAAATGCCAAAGCAATCCATTTGGCTCTACAATCAAAAGAAGTAGTCATGATATACGGAAGTTTTAACCACACACACGTCGGCCTTAGAGTTTGCATAGTGTGGTCTTTTGAAGAAAAGAGTACCAAAAGTGAAAAAAAAGAACATGGAGCAGAAAAACATGGAAAGACAAGGAAGCTTACAGTGATACAAAACTAAAACCATTTGCAATTAATTGCCCACCGCTGTCCGAATCATATCCGGAAACAACCACGTACCAAGCTCTCCAAGTACCAACGCACACGATCAGAATCCTCATTTGTATGTTGTTCTGGAGCCCCTCCCCCTCTTTGAGTCATTTTTGCCGCCACGAAATTATACCCCCCCCCCCCACCCCCAAGTATTGTACGATTGTATGGGGCTACATGTAACTTACATGATTACTAAACTGGGCGGGGTCAGTATAAAATGAAGCTGGAAAAAATACCCGCAGCTGGTTATCTAATTGCTTCAATCGAGTGCTGACAGACCATCAAGATCATTGGATAATCAGAAATCGCACACAAGTTCTATGTTTTTGCTTTTATTACAGATACCCCTCGCTCTATTTTTTGAATCCGAGTAAATGGCTTATTTAAAGCTGACTTTTTGTTTTCTACTTGTATCTAAATGCCTTGATAATTTCCAAAACCCACAACTTTTGATATTGCTTTCTTACCTAAAATTATAGATCGATTTGGAACACACGTTTGCCGCCGGGAAACAATTTTCTCTGCAGCAAAAATGATTTAAGAGTGTTTTTTCTATTACAAAAATAGAAATGAAAAATTCTAATTTTTATTGCGGTGAGCTTGTGATACTGTCAAAATAGCTGCACTCAAATAAAATGATGTGTTTGTAATTTCAGGTATAATGGGGGGGGGGGGGGGGCTGTAATGGGGAAAATTTAGATTTTTTACCTGTAATTCAAACAAATGGTTTCTCATCTGGCATAAGGAACATAAAACCCAACAGCAACAACTGTCTGTGAAATCTCGACACAAACTACCTTCAATATCAAACGTCTTCCGAATTCTCATTCGAATTTTTAACACAACTCCAAGAAACATGACAATTAACAACAAAGCAACGCCTAAAATAACTCGTTTGACCAAAAGTAACATGTCATCATGAAAACCGCGCTCTCGCAGCCAATCAATTTTGAGCAAATTTGGCAAATAACTAGCAAGGGCTAGTAAAATAACCGCAGTTTTGAATAAAGCGATTCCAAGAATTCCCCAAGCGCGCATTCTGACAGCTCTGGCAACCTCAAAAGCGGTCATGAAAGGAAAAGCAGACGTTATAACGTACCATGGAACATTTTTCATGCAACTCAACATTCCAAAACGCCATTTCTGCGACATTTGAGATTTAAATTTGACTTTGCAAAAGAAGGATTACAAAATTTAAGAGAATTTGTTGAACGATAAATCAATCAAATTTTTTGTTATACTTTTTATCGAGTAGAACTGCAGCGTTTCTTCTTAGCTCTGTTATAAAAATGAAAATATGAAAATAACAAAAGCAAGTTGTTTTGAAATAAAAATACGATGTCGAAATTGATTGCAACATGTTTCTATAATTGGATCGTTTCTAAATGATGAAATCAGAATTGATGACTTTCAAGGCAATCAAAATAAAGTTATGCCTTTAACGAGAAACGTAAATGTCAAAGTCCGACTATTTAACAGACCAGAAATTCATATAAAGTATTGTCAATTGCTTCACTTTGTCAACTTTATTCACCTTGAATTGCTATGCTTAAGCAAGATATTAATTTGCGATCAATTTATTTGTGCCATTTGGCCAGAAAAGTGATTCATTTTTTGACATGCATAATTTTGCTCTGGCCCCACTTGTTGGCTAAAAAAAGTAAAAGAATGTAAAAGCGTAAAAAGCGATGTCATGGTCACACTAATTTGAGTGATAATCGTTCGCTTAACACTTTTTTTGAGTGACACCATCGGATCCTGTAACTTACTCAAACTTTTATTTAATTCGCGCAACAATGAGTTACATGCCAAAAACATCCGCTCTCCTTCTCTCTCTCTCTCTCTCTCTCTCTCTCTCTCTCTCCCTCCCTCTCTCTCTCTCTCTCTCTCTCTCTCTCTCTCTCTCTCTCTCTCTCTCTCTCTCTCTCTCTCTCTCTCTCTCTTTCTCTCCCTCACTTCTCTCTCCTCTCCCTCTCTCTCTCTCTCTCTCTCTCTCTCTCTCTCTCTCTCTCTCTCTCCCTCTCCGTTTCTCTCTCTCTCTCTCTCACTCTCTTCTCTCTCTCTCTCTCTCTATCTATCTATCTATCTATCTATCTATCTATCTATCTATCTATCTATCTATCTATCTATCTATCTATCTATCTATCTATCTATCTATCTATCTATCTATCTATCTATCTATCTATCTATCTATCTATCTATCTATCTATCTATCTATCTATCTATCTATCTATCTATCTATCTATCTATCTATCTATCTATCTATCTATCTATCTATCTATCTATCTATCTATCTATCTATCTATCTATCTATCTATCTATCTATCTATCTATCTATCTATCTATCTATCTATCTATCTATCTATCTATCTATCTATCTATCTATCTATCTATCTATCTATCTATCTATCTATCTATCTATCTATCTATCTATCTATCTATCTATCTATCTATCTATCTATCTATCTATCTATCTATCTATCTATCTATCTATCTATCTATCTATCTATCTATCTATCTATCTAT
>NW_027450114.1:7500-21756 GCF_964194025.1 Convolutriloba macropyga | reverse complement strand
GAATTTTTTTTGAAAGCCGCCTCAGCACGATGTCCAACTTCACAACAATGATTTGACATCTAGGGTTGGTTTCAGTTGCCCCGTAAGCGCTCCGTTGATTAATTGATGTCAAGAAATTGACAATCGTTCTATTTTCTTATTCGAATTTTTTTGTTCCTTGAATTGAAAAAACAAACAGAATAGAAACTTTGGTAAAATTTTTTCAGCTCGAATTATTGAGGTCTCTTGTTCTCCTATTCTACAAATTTGAATTTGCGGACTTCTAAATTGACCCCAATTAAAACTTCCACTGAACAAAGTTGATTCTTGAGTCCTCTACAGATTCGCAAATACTTTTATTAATAACCGCACAGCGATATTTGGGGCTATTATTGGCCTTCTCTTGGTTTTTACAATTCAAAGAATTTGAATTGTATTGGGGTTCTGTTTTTTTAAGATCTGTTCACACATTTTCATGATTTTTGAGGTCAATTTGGAGTAAAGATTTTGGTCACACTGAAACAGGAAGTGGAATGAAAAAGCGAGTGGTTTTGCGGCGTGAAATTTTTTTGCTCTAAATTTAAAGTAGAGTGAGAAAACGGTGTCTGAACAAAAATTCGCTTTCTCGCTAGTGGTTTTTTGTTCACATGCGGCAATTTCGCTTTGAATTTTTCTGTTTTCTTTTATTTTTTGGATTGGATTTTTTTCTAAATGGTTTTCCCAATCCATTCATAGTCCCTTCTAGGTCTAGTTTTCTGCTTAGTCAATGAAAATTTGGGTCTTTCCCATTATAGCCCCCCCAGCTTAGTGATCAGATAACCTATACCCCCCCCCCAGTCATGGTAAATATACCATAATGGGGGGCTATAATTTCATGGGGGGGCTATAATGGGAAAGACCCGAAAATTCTTTGAATTGTAGGTCAGGACTTGTCCTGCTATGTTTCTTACAATTCAAAGAATTTGAATTGTATTGGGGCGCTGTCTTCGTTTTTTAAGATCTGTTCACACATTTTCATGATTTTTGAAGTCAAATTGGAATTGTGATTTTGGTCACGCCGAAACAGGAAGTGGAGCAAAAAATCGAGTGGTTTTGCGGCGTGAATTTTTTCCGCTCTAAATTTAAAGTAGAGTGAGAAAACGGGGTTTGAACAAAAATTCGCTTTCTCACTAGTGGTTTTTTGTTCACATGCGGCAATTTCACTTTGATTTTTTCAGTTTTTTCGATTTTTTGGATCGGATTTTTTTCTAAATGGTTTTCCCAATCCATTCATAGTCCGTTCTTGGTCTAGTTTTCTGTTTAGTCAATGAAAATTCTTTGAATTGTACGTCAGGACTTGTCCTGCTATGTTTTTTTATTTCGTCGTCATGATTTTTGTTACGACCATATTACGTCACAGCCACTTTTTGTTCATTCGTTTATGCAATTTCAACTGAATTGCATGTGTGACGTCCTTTTTCGCTCTTAGTGGAGCGAGTTTTTTGTTCATGTGCGTGATTAAATTTTTGGTCACACTTGACTTACCTCACTCTCAAAAATGACTTCCTCAATTTGAAATTGACTTTTATTTACTTTAATTCAAAGAGATAAGGTCAAATGGGTGTGTGTCACTCTAAATGAAGGTTATTTGAGATCAGCTAATAGAGGCAGCAATAACTTATACAGATTTTTAATCAAAATATAACAGATCAGCCTTCAATGAAAAGACGAGTTTTTTTGGTCTGTCTTCTTTACTGCTTTTTTAGACTGCCGGTCTACGAATCTATTGCGGCTATTTTCTGGCAATCTGCCAGCTATGTTTTTTAATTGCTTTTCAACAAAAACCACCAAAAATGCAACGTTTAGCGATCCACTTTGCAACTTCTTGAAATTTACAACTTCTGTAAATAATTTCAACTTTTTCCAACGATGACATTCTGACTAACTTCTTTCTAGATTCTAAGTTTATATGGTTGTTAGAATTTCTTCATAACCTAAAACAATAGAAAAAAGAAAGATTTTGCAACTCCACGCAGAATTATTATAAATAGTGTTAAGCTAAAACTGCAATGACAACTATTTTCAAAATTTTTTTGGCAAAATTTTGGTAGCTTCTCAGTTCACTTGATTGTTAAAATTGGTCCCCAACCAAAAATGATTAAAAAAACTTGATTCACAACTTCACTTAGACCAATTATAAAACTAATTATGAGCAGAATTGCAACTTTTTTTATATAATGATAACTTTTTTCAAAGAAACAAATTTTCGGGGACAAAAGCTTTGCTAGATTAACTGTTCTGGGATTGTTGCAAATGTTCCTAAGCCAAAAGCGTTAGAAAAAAAGCCAAAAATTCACATTGCCTGCGAAAATTTTTCATTACTGGTTATAGAGAAAATTGGAACTTCTTAAATAATGAACATTTTTCAAAGTAACCATCTCTGACTAAAAAAAATTTCGACTCACAGTTTTCTGGCTGTTGCAATTAGTCCTCAACCTAGAATCCTATTTAAAAAAAACAAAGATTTCACCATAACGCTATGTCCTCATTTGAAACCGATAAGGCTCTATTTTAAAGAGAAAACTGCAACTTCTTTAAATAATGACAAATTTTTCAAAGTAACGCATTCTGACTTAAAATTTGCGAAGTTAACAAATCACTTCATTGTTGCAATTGGTTATTGGCCAAAAGCCATAAGAACAGTAAGATTTCGTAACACCACTGACTTTTATTATAAAACTGGTTATAAACACAATGTCAACTTTATGAGTTGATATTTTTATTCAAAACAACACGTTGTCACCAAATATTGTGCATTTTTACAGTTCACTTGGTTGTAACAATGGGTCTTTCTCTTCAATTGGTCGAAAAAGGAAGCAATGCACAACAACACTAACAATTTTTATAAAACGTATAAACGATAAAAATGCAACTTAAAGAAAGGTACACTTTTTCAAAATAACGTATTCCGACCAAACTTTTCGCTCATTCATAGTTCAACTGTTTGTTACAGTTGGTCCCAAATCAAAAGTCTCAAACAAATCAAGTTATTAAATTACAAGACCTTTTATAAGAATCGAAACGACTTATGCAAGTTCAAAGTTCAAACCAGAGTCTTTTGCAAGTTCAAAATTCAAACCAGAGTCTTTTGCAAGTTCAAAATTCAAACCAGAGTCTTTTGCAAGTTCAAGTTCAAACCAGAGTCTTTTGCAAATTCAAAGTTCAAACCAGAGTCTTTTGCAAGTTCAAAGTTCAAACCAGAGTCTTGTGCAAGTTCATAGTTCAAATGATTTTGCTAAAGTTCGTCCTCATCCAAAATTTTCAAACAAGCAAGATTTCACAATACAACTAAAATCACTTCTTTCTATATAATGACAAATTTTTTTCAAATAGTTTTATTCTGATCACATGTGTTGCAATATCACAATTAAGAGTTATACTATGAGTTGATACTTACACAATATTAAGAGTTGATACTTACGAAAAAAAGCCACTGGCTATTTGGAAACGGATTGTAGACAAAACTAAATCATCTAAAAGAAACGCATTCTGTCAGATCACATGCAGATTCGCAGTTCACTTGGTTGTTGCCTTAACCAAAACTTCTCGTTTTCACAGTTCACATTGTTGTTATAGTTTGGATTGTCCTTATCCAAAAGCCCCTAAAGAGCAGCATTGTTTCACATTACCACTAAGACCATTATTGAAATGACTACAGTGAAAATTGCGACTTCTTTTTGTAATGACAACTTGGTTCAAAGAAACACAAGCCGGTCGAACCTTTTAAAAGTTCACAGTTCACCTGTTTGATAATATGTATCATCAACCAGAACTCCTAGAGAAAAGCAACAATTTGCGAAAATAGGAAGACAGTATTTTACAACTGCTTTCTGGCAAAAAAGCAATTTCTTCTGATAAATTTAATTTTTCTCAAAAAAAACATTTTTATCAAAATTTGTTTCGCAAAATCAAGGACCGCATGCTTTCCACCTTTTTTGGAGTCAAAAATTCAACAGAAATGCAGTTTTTTACAAAACCACTCAGACTCTATCAAAACAAGCTTAGAGAAGATTGCTAAAGTTTTTAGATGATGACAATTTTTCACAATAAAAACACATTCTGATGAAGTCTCCTAATAGAGTTGCTCCTGAACTAAACATATATGAAAAATGAAAACTTCACAATACCATTAAAACCTTTTTTAAATTAATTGTTTAGTGTTTAACTCTTCTCAAATTCAAACTTTGAATAGATACTACTTTTTGTCTGGAACAAAAATCCTTAAAATGTTCTGCAATAACACTAGGACCGTTTTAACGTCCTTACTAACAATTTTCACCATTTTATGATAAAATTTGTTTTTAAATACAGAGAATCAGATCAATTATTTTGAAATTTACTATTTCCCAGTTTCTTAGCATTTTTCTTCAATCCTATTTTGAGAGACTAGTGAAGCTCTAAGAGCTTTGAGCAGAGACTTGATACTCTCTCTCTCTCTCTCTCTCTCTCTCTCTCTCTCTCTCTCTCTCTATCTCTCTCTCTCTCTCTCTCGCTCTCTTTCTCTCTCTCTCTCTCTCTTCCTCTCTCTCTCTCTCTCTCTCTCTCTCTCTCTCTCTCTCTCCTCTCGCCCTCTCTGTGTGTTAGATAAATGATTCCGGTTGATGAGAAGAAAAAAATCAGACGGAAAACCAGCTGCTTTCATTCAGTATAGAAGATAAGATCCTTATAGATTGCAGCATTAAAAACTACTATATCAAAATATCTGCCACATCGTCTAAAGTGCATTCATGAAAAGTCAAATGACGAGCTACATTTTTTTCGAATTTTGCAAGTGCATGAATAGCTCTTCACAAGTCTCTACCACACAAAAGATGAATCGCTTCACAGCAACCAGCTCTTCGAGAGCTTCGATTTTTAGAACAACAGCTTTGATTTTGCAATTGTGTGGCTCCCCAAATATTGATACAAAGTACATGTTATGACCAATGATTACTTCAGAACCGTAGGAAAAAGAGATAAAATCATTGCAATCACCAGGCATTGGCTTACGAGAAGAGCATGTCGAAACAAAATACATGCTATTATACACAACAATGAAAACGGTTGTTAGAGTAGAAAAACGTTCGGTCACGTAGGGAAACGATTTCCTTCAGCCCACGATCCAAAAAAATCTTATCTAATTCTTCAATGTAAGAATGTTAATTCCGAGTCTCTATGTGCATAGGGACTTTCAATTATTGTTTCGTTGAGAGGAGGCAGGGAAATCTGCAATAAAGAATTTTTGTTTTGTGATTGGAACCTGTGAACAATTCGCCTAAAAACTCACCATTTCAAAACTCATTGAAGAATAGCATAGCACTTGTCCAAAACGCTGTACTTTCCCTGGCAGATGAGCAAGTAAAGCGTTTCAAGGCACGTCTACAGAAGAGAAAGCGGCACCTTATTTGTTTGCACTGAGTTTTGCATATTTAAAAAGTGATCTGATTTTTTTCTTGAATTTTATGCTGGCTTGCATTCAAAGGTTCAGAACACAAAAGTTATTGCTTTCAGTTTATTCAGTCCACTCTAAATTGGTATTGTTCAGGTAGTACAGTACTGATTGTCAGAACGGTTGAGAGTTCATTCATCTGTTATGTGCAATTTAGTCCCAAGCATATTACTAACAGAAGTGGAGTTCAAAAAACCAATAAGGACTTCGAATACTTAGAAAAAAACTTAATAGCGAAATGGAAAAAATTTCGTCGCAAAAAACAGTGGACACCGAAAAATGAAATACGGCACTGTACACAACAGATGTAGAGGCTTGCAATAATTTTCTTGGTTCGCGGATGATTGAAGCTTCTTCAATTGAAGTCTTCTTAGTCTACGCTACCTCATTTTTAGAAAGCATTTGAACGTAATCAGTCTAAAACAATTTATAAAAGAAGCAAAACCAAAAAAAAGAATTGATCAAAGCTGGCAACACTATTCTCAAAGGCTTAGATTGGTCCATCAATAACATAGTCTAGACGTTTTAGTACGTTTTATAGAGTTAATCCAGCTGCTTTTTGTTCAACTCCTTGGGATCTCGAAAAAAAACGTTTCCCTGAATTCAAGTTAGCAAAAAAATTATTAGAATCCGAGATTATGTTCTTACATGTCACACCCCAGCGATGATTTTTTTTCAAAAAAAACTTCTCCTTCTTTGACAAGAATCACAATTTCTGGTTAAATCCGCAGATTAAATGGAGCTGCAATCTATTATCGTTACACCAAAAGTCATAATCGCACATGGAAGTGCTGTCTGATTGACGGATCGAAATAGAACCACTAGGAGAATCTTTTAACCATTTCAAGAAGAATGCATCACTGACCACTCGGTAATGCCATCGGCTGTAGGTTCAATATAAACAGCTGATTTGCCACGAATAACTTGCGTTGCTAGTAAAAACTTTGATTCGATTGTTAATCAATCGGTGAAAACCGTATCTATCGTTTTCAAAAGCAACTGCTGGTTCTAATTTTTCACATGACTCAGAAGCAACTCTGTGAGTTTCCTTCCTCTCTTTAACATCTTTAATTTGTTGTTGAAAATTCTTCTCGAGAGAAGTAATAACCCTTTTTTAATTGCTCCTTGATTGCATATGAATCTTTTTTGCAGAGATTGGGATCTATAATAATAAATAACATAAAAACTCAAGGCGATTTCTCATATTAAAAACAGCTTTAAAACAGACATTGGATTACTTTTTCAGCCAGATTCTCATGGGATTTTTTTTTGTTTTATACACTCACGAAAACGATTCTTCCAATAGGCAGCTATCCGTAAATCATGAGGCGAAAGGAAAAAACAGTCACGCAAGAGATAAAAGCTAGATAATGCTCCACAATAGAAGAAACAGGAATCTTGAGCAATTTTTTTTGGATGCAAGCAAAGTATTCAAATGTTAAATTGAAATATCAGCATTTGGACAAAAAATATCCCATGCAGTATCACAACTGAAAAATCTGTATAAAAAATTAATATCAACCGAAAGTGTAGAAAAACATAAAGACAAAAGGAGACAAAAAGCAAATGACAGAAGCGCGTTATCAAGCACGGAATGTACAGTAGTGCTATTGTGCATGAAAATCGATTTTTCTGTGGACAACATACTGAATACAAAAAAGAGCATACATATGTAGGTAAGAAGAGCAGAGCAATCAATGAACTTTCTGAGTAGTCATTGTATGCCAATAACTCTTAGCATCTCTATTCAGTTGGCGATTTTTTCCCCGCAGCTAGCCACGTTAACTCAAAGATCTTTTCAGAAATCTTTCTATTATTGCTCTTTTCAACCCAACACATTTTTTTCCACATATTTTGTGAAAAATAGCTGTTGGCCAATTTAATAGATATTTTTACATTAAAATTAGGTATTGTTGAAATCTAAACTATGCAACAAACAACAATTCATTATATTATTGAATATGATCTCTTCAGCTGGCCTGTTAGCTCCGGAGATAAATCAAACCTTTGATTGCACTAGCACGTACTCACTTGGATCATGGTGACATCATCATACTGTGCCAAAAAATGTCAGAGTAATCTCTGCAACTGATTGCGAGTTTAAACGGCTGACCTACATCAAATCGGAGTCTCTTTGTATTCCTTCGGGGAAGTTTTTCTGATTGACTTGTATCCCTGTTTATAACGGATTGGTAATGGCATGACAACTCCAAAAATCTTTTTTTCCAACGCTCTGTAATAGAAACAAAGGATTCTGCTTTGTTAACGTTGCTTAAATATTTAAAAGGTAGGCCTCATCGTGAAACTTTTAGAGTAATTTCCTTTAAAACATAAAGTTTTGCGTATAGCTTTAAAACTCAGGACCAAAAAAGTACCATTTCAGTTGTCAAAAACTCAGCTTACTTTTCATTTGGTTTTCTTTCCTGATAATAGTTTTGGTTTTCCGGTGCTCTGAGGCTTTCAGTCAATTCAGCCTCAACTCTAACAAACTGATTGTTTCAATCTGCTTTTCTGTTGCTTCTGTTGCTTTCTTGAAATCTCTTTTTATATAATTCTCTCATCCATTTAACTTTTGATCACCAATTTCAATAACTTTAGGCTTTTTTTAACATTTCCGGGTTTTTTAACATAGGTTTTTTTTAACAATTCCGGGTGCAGAGCTCGCTCGCATGGTTGCCGACAGCAATGGACCAATGTTGAACGATTTAGGAAAAAAACCTCGAAAAATATTTTTTAAATGTTTTAAATCTAGGTAGTAAGTCCTAAATATCGGGATAGAGTTCAGCTGTTTCCTTCTCATTTTGTTGAATCGAAAACTTTATCAGACTATTCGACTCATCAGAGTAAATGTGAACAAGGTTATTTTCGGAGGCTACGCTTCTAAATCCCCTTGACTCTCTACTACTTCAAATAAAATGAAGTCCATCTTAATCTGGTTCGGTCAGGCCCCTTGCTGGAAACAGCTTGGTTGCTCCCAAAACGGTCATGTCAGGTGCATCTGATGTTTTTACGGGAGCGTCTGGATCTGGGTCAATCTTATTCTTTTGAACGTTTTCACAACGCCTTCTCGGAGCTTCGAGGATGTTTTTTTTTCACGGCCTATGTTCTTTATCTGAAAATTTAAGACGGTTCTTCATTTTGGGCTTTATATGTTGCCTTTGAGCTCTATGAATTTGTCCTGCTAAGCAACAGAACGCGACCTTTCTTATGTTTTTATTTTGAGTTCGTAAAATGCAACGCTGTTGAAAGATTATAATGTAACACAGTTGACGAATTTTTAGTCTTCGAACAAATAACATCATAACAGCTCTATGAGTTGCTCAAATGGAGCTGCGTTTACCATATTAAAGAAAAAAGCCACAAACGATTCGTCAGTTGGTTAGAAGTGATCTAATTAGCAGAACTGATTGTAGACAAAAATTCAACATTATTTTTAAATGTCACCCCTTTTGGTAGAAAAACATTCTGATTATATTAAATAATGTGCATTTTCACGGTAATTGTTTTGCAATTCAGCATTTTACAATAAAACAAAGATCAAGTTTAAAACATATTGTACAAACAAACTCCAATATAGTGCTTCAGTTGCTTGCTCAAAAACATCTGCAAACAAACTGCTTCCTCGTATAGTGGCAATTGTTTTCACTGAACTTAATCTGACCAAGTGGTTGGCAAATTCACGTCAGACATGACCACAGAGTTGGTCTACATCTTGAAAAGCTACAAAAAACAAAATTTCATTATAGCAGTCAGACGAACAAGTGCTAGGCAGATTCACAGTTTACATAGCTCACAAAATTGGCTCATAACTAAAAATTCTGAAAAAAGGCTAAGTTCAACAATACCAACAAGACATTATATTAAAACTGATTATAGTGAAAACTGCAACTTGTTTCTAAATTGAAAAAAATGACTGCAGCTTTAATATATAAATGGCACATACAGATGGTCCACAAACAAGAGAAGTGCAATTCTCACAATAACCCTAAGAAATTGTTTAAAACTTGTTAAATAGAAAAATTGCAATTCTGTATCGTAATTAAAACCTTTTTCTTCAAATAAGGGTATTATGGACAACTCTATTGCGGATTCACAGTTCAAAGACCTCAAATGGTTCGTCTATAACCAAAATCCAAGAGGCATGCGATATTTCACAATATAACTAAGATGTCACTTTGAAACTGATTATAGAGAAAATTGCAGCCTTTTTTTCAAATGCAACTTTTTTAGAAAGAAATTCTGATCATGCCAAATGTGATGCACATTCACAGTCCACGTGACCCATATGGTTGGTTGTAAACCACGAATCCAGTAAAATGCAATTTTTCACAATATCACATATTGAGAATATTGCAACTTCCGTTTTTTGTCAAAATTTGTTTTCGACATGGGCAATACAATTGCTCCTAGTCCAAAAGCCCGGGAAATATTCAGTATTTCAAAATACCACAACGACCTTTTTACATTGATTTTAGAAAAACTGAAATTTCATTTATTGTCAATTTTGCAAAGTAGGATGTTCTGACCAGATCCCCTACAGTTCACTTAGTTGTTACATTTGGACGTTAGCCAAAGACTCCAGAAAAAATCAAGATTTCTCAATACCACTAAGACTTTTAAAACGAAAGGACTTTTTTTAAAAGAGAGAATTGCTCTTTTAATTTAGGAAATTTTTTTTCAAATGATTGTATTCTGGTCAATTTTTTTGCACATTTATATTTCACGTGGAAAAATCCAACCTGGAAAAAATCAAGATCAAGAAGATTTTAGCCAATCATATAAAAAATGGCAGCTTTTTGAAATGACCAATTTTTCAAAAAGAGTATCAGTCTGACCAAATCTTTTAAGGTTCACAGTACACATAGTTGTTACAGTACCTTACCAAAAATTACAGAAAAACTTGAATAATAACATTTTTTTCAAATAGACATGATCTGACCGAATCCTTCGCAAATGAATAAGGTTTCAGTTGTCTTAACCTCCTAATTAGCTATTTTGTCAACATAGTCCAGCTTCGATAATTGGGATATCTAAATAGTTACAAAAATTCTCAAGCTTAATAAGGTTCCATCAGTCGTATCAATTGGAGTGCTCTGGTGCAATTCTCTTCAATATTGCTCCAATCTTTGCGGCTTCGATATGTAGAGCAACAAGCAAAAAAACACTAAGAAAATGCAAAAAAAATCAGTTTTATGAAAAGACTTCTGTTCGACGAATTTAAAGACCATGCTTGACACAAGACGGTCACGATATTGCTCTACCAATAAAGTTTTGTTCGACCAATAAAAAGACCTCGTACACTCTAAGTAAGAATTAGGCGCTGAAATAGACCATAAAGTAGTGCTGACAAATTTTTCATCGCCGAATTATGCAATTGTTTTCTATTTCAACAAGAAGTCATTAACGATATTTTGTTCATTTTGCTGACATTTTTTGGCTGAATTTTTGTGGTATTTACCGAGTGGAGGATAGTTAAAACTACTACACGGACTTCGTTATCTTTGTGTCGGTCTCACACCGCAATCTACTCCAGTCAAAGGTATCTTGGATCCTTTCCGTTTGTGCCCCCCAACTTTGTGGGTGCATATTCTTTGCAACCCCCCCCCCACCCGAACAGACACAAACTCGTGCCATAATTTTGCACAGAATGAGTTTCAAGCTGCAGCATCCATTCGGTTTTTTCAAGAGTTTCTCCATGCTGCATTTCCCCCCACCCCACCCGAACAGACACAAACTCGTGCCATAATTTTGCACAGAATGAGTTTCAAGCTGCAGCATCCATTCGGTTTTTTCAAGAGTTTCTCCATGCTGCATTTCCCCCCACCCCACCCGAACAGACACAAACTCGTGCCATAATTTTGCGTTGAGATTTACTATGTAATGGCAAAGTATCACCGGAAAAGATCCGATCTTTGGCTGGACTTACTGTTCTAGATAGCTTCGGCAGTCCAGCTTTGACTCGTTTTCCGTTGATCAGCATCAGATCTTGGTTTTTGGCTGAGCAATAGACGGTACCGCGCTTTTTCAACTGTCTGATCACTAGAAGACAATGCAACTTGGTGAATTTTAGACGGTGGAGCTGGAAAGTGAGATTGCGGACATTTGGAATGGTTACAGAGGGGAGAAATTTGATCCGTGGGACGTGAAAATGGATGGGCGGTATGAAGTAAGGCATACCCAAGATGGGCTTTCTTTAATGACTTAAGGTTTATAGATTTAGAGGTACTTATTTGTGCGCGCGAAATAGACTTACCTAGTTCCAACTGTTTCACCGACTCTGGAAAAATGGAAGGTAAACTTCAATTATACACAAATAAAACACAAAAATTACCAAAGTCAATAGAATACACGGATCTTTTCCATTTGTGCCCCCAGTACGATAAGAACCCCCCAGTTACACAGAACGTGTCATTACATAGATTTTCATTATGTAAAAAGATGGCACGTGCGTCTGCGAGGTGGTAACAATATGCACCCACTACAACGGGGGGGGGGCACAAACGAAAAGAGATGTGAATACACATATTGAGTAAATTTAGGAGATAACTTGCCCAGGTTGAGTTGACCAGACCAAAATGACCCCTGATCAGACGAGTTTCCAGCGCACACATGTTCCCGGTGCGCTCGAATTGAATGGTCTGGAAAAAGCTTCGAGCGCACTTTCGTCTGGACAATGGTCTGGGACGGTCTGATCAGAGGCAGTTTCGAGCGCACACAAGTCTGATCAGCGAAAATGTCGAACGCACACTAGTCTGATCAGGGGAGATTTTCGTGCGCACTTTAGTCTGATCAGAAGACGTTTCGAACGCACTTTTGTCTAATCAGAGCAAGGTTTCGAACGCACTTTTGTCTGATGAGAGAGACGTTTCGACCGCACTCTTGTCTGATCAGAGGACGTTTCGAGTGCTATTTTTTCTCATGATCAGAGGACGTTTCAAGAGCTAAAATAGGTTAAAAACTGTCGGAAAGAATCTACAGTTGAAGTAACGAACAACTTTTTGAGATTTTCCAGTGTGTTGGTGTGCTCTCCTCCTTCTTCTCTCAACCGGGCTGGGGACCGGTTACGGTGGAGTTAAAAACAAACAACCATAAGAAAATTGAGTCCGAGCATGGGGAAAAAATCCGCGCTCCAATACTCTCCCCAAGTAATGTAACGCCAAGTCATGCATTAGTAAAAATAGAATAATAGAGTCTTCTCAGACTGCGATTTGTAGAGAATGCACAGAATGAGTTTCAAGTTGCTTCATCCATTCGGTTTTTTCAAGAGTTTTTCCTTGCTGCATTTCAATGAGTTTTTGGATCCTTTTCCCTTTGTGTCCTCCAGCTTAGCGGGTGCAGATTATTTGCGCCCCCCAGATGCACGTGCCATATTTTTTATTCTATTTTACCATTTAATGAGCTCTGTAAATGGGGGTAGCATAACGTACGGGGGATAAGATCTGAATTTTTAACAGACTAATTTCACCTGGAGATCTATTGTGCCCATTTTGAATCTGTTGAAGTGAAGTCGTTTGTAGTTGACAAGTTTCCGGTGAGGTTTCCGGTGAGGATAACTTTGTATCAGTTGTTGGAAAGAGTATAACTTGTTGGAAAGAGTTCCTGCTAAGATTGATTTCCTTTCAACCATCACAGGGTTCTTGCGGGTTTTTAGACTCTTAAAAATTCGTTGCATTGACGATAACCCATTAGTTGAGTTTGTTATGCTTGTAAAAATTTATAGGTTTTCCAATCTAAACAAGACAACAATTAACAAGTTATAAAATAAAAAATTCTCCATCAATTGCTAAAATTTTGTTACATTTTTAGCAACTTTTGGTAGTAATCAACTTTGCGTGATTAACCATTATAATTAATGACAAATAGCGTTGAAAAAGCAACAAAATGAGCTAGCATACCACCCTGAACTCGGCCTAGGCATTGCAAGGTTCGTAGAAGCATGATTCAACGAACCATTATTCTTTTCGAAATTTGATTTTTAACAAAACAAAGCCCCTGCAATCGGTTTTTGTAATGTTTTCAAATTACTTAGTACTTTAGTTATGTGCAGTAGGCGAAATTTGTTATCTTCAGATTTTTGAAAATTCGACAATTATTTGAAGTTTGATCAATTTTTTGTTCAATGTATAGGACAATTTTAATAAGGTTTGGTAGTAACAATTTTTTACATTCTAGCCACTATCGCTTTTTACAAAAAAATTAAACAGAAAAAATTGCAGCTACATCAAACACCTGAAGTTGGTTGAGGCTTTGACATTTTGTTAGAAGTATAATTCAACTAATGAGTTTTTGCAAAAATTTACCCGCGTTCAACCCTTAGAAGGCAATTGCAACCTGCTTTTTCAAGTGATTTTTAAAAATTTTTTGTATTGACGTCAAATCAGTTACTTTAGCTCTGATATGCTAGTAAAAGTTTATCGATTTTCCAATCTAAACAAGTCAACATTTAACAACTATTAAATAATTCTCCATTAATTGCTTAAACTTTGGTACATTTTTAGCAAATTTTGGTAGTAATCAACTTCGAGTGATTAATAACCATTATAATTATTCACAAATAACGTTGAAAAAGCAACAAAATGAGCTAACATACCACCCTGAACTCGGCCTAGGCATTGCAAGGTTCGTAGAAGCATAATTCTACAAACAATTATTCTTTTCGAAAATTGGTTTTTAACAAAACGAAGCCCCTGCAATCGATTTTTTTGTAAAATTTTCAAAATACTTAGTACTTAAGTTATGAGCCGTAGTCTAAATTAGTTACCTTTGTAAGAAGCTACAGATTTTTGAAAAATCGACAATTATTTGAAGTT
>NW_027450114.1:0-2500 GCF_964194025.1 Convolutriloba macropyga | reverse complement strand
GCTAGTAAAAGTTTATCGATTTTCCAATCTAAACAAGTCAACATTTAACAACTATTAAATAATTCTCCATTAATTGCTTAAACTTTGGTACATTTTTAGCAAATTTTGGTAGTAATCAACTTCGAGTGATTAATAACCATTATAATGATTCACAAATAACGTTGAAAAAGCAACAAAATGAGCTAACATACCACCCTGAACTCGGCCTAGGCATTGCAAGGTTCGTAGAAGCATAATTCTACAAACAATTATTCTTTTCGAAAATTGGTTTTTAACAAAACGAAGCCCCTGCAATCGATTTTTTTGTAAAATTTTCAAAATACTTAGTACTTAAGTTATGAGCCGTAGTCTAAATTAGTTACCTTTGTAAGAAGCTACAGATTTTTGAAAAATCGACAATTATTTGAAGTTTGAATTATTTTTTGTTCAATGTATAGGACAATTTTAATAATGTTTGGAAGTAACAATCTTTTAAATTCTAGCCACTATAGCTTTTTACAAAAGCAATCAAGGCAACATTTAACAAGTATTAAAAAATCCTCCAATAATTGCTAACATTTTGATACATTTTTAGCAAATTTTGGTTATAATCAAATTTAATGATTAACCACTAAAGATAATCACAAACTGCATTGAAAACAAAACCAAATGAGAACTCATACAAACCTGAACACTGGCTAGGCTTTGAAAACTGGTAGAAGAATAAATCATCAAACAAACTATTTGCGCAACTTGACTTGTTTCCAACAACCACTATAAAGCTTCGTCAATAATTTTTTGATATAACTTTTAAAAAACTTAGTATGGTCGATATGTCTTGTAGGCAAGTTTTGTTATCATAGTAAGAATCTAAAGAATCTATATGTTTTGAATCTAAATTAGATAAAAATCAACAACTATTTGAAAATTGATCCACTTTATGCCCAAAGTTTGGGCCAATAATAAAAATCTTTGGTAGTAAACAACTTGTACAGACACTATAGATATCTAAGAGAAATGCGTAAACCACGCAACTAAATCAAATACCCCTGAAGTGGCTGGGCCCAGGCATTAAAATATTCGTTTTTTTCGAAACTTGACTGGCTTCCAACCACTACAATGCTCTTATAATCGGTTTTTTGTTACAATTAATTTGCAAGCTCACGCAACCAGCTTTTTAATACATAGCTTTTACATATTCAGTGGATATCGTACCAAGGTGTTTTAAGAGTAGAGAAAATAGTGTAGAGTAGAGAAAATAGTGTAAATACTGTGCAAAAAAGTGTGATTTTCTTAAAATTACACTCTTACACCCTTTTCCCAGCTATTAGGAGTGTAAATTGCTTTACACCCTTATTCTCGCTTAATAACGGTATGAAACTGGTGGACACATTTCAGCATGTAGTTTTTCCCACACCGCCTAAAAGTGGGATCAGAGCGGGATCACATCAATGATGCCTTTTGACGTAAAATACAAAACAGATGCACGTAAATTTGTAGATATCGGATCAAAAAATTTTGGATCTTTATCGTACTTTTTCACATTTTAAATTATCATCCGAAATACTATCAAAAATTAGAAGGGATTAACAAGAGGATTCCTCGTGGATCAATTAGAAACTGCAGCAGACGCAATAATACCGAGTTGAGGTTTCATAGAAAGTCAGGTTTGCAGTTGATATAAATGGTTTTTACAGCACAGCACGTACTTCTTTTGCGGCTAATTATTTTTGTAAGAATTGCGGAATGCAGTGAAAATAGCCAAGATGCTTAAATTTTCCTGCTTTCAAAGAAAAACTTAAAAAACTAAACTGTTTGGCCAATCTTCAAAATTAGTTCTTATATGTGCAGCTCGCCTCTACCAAAATTGCACTAAAGTTCTATTTATTTAAATAGCTTCTGGATGTATTTGATATTCACCCTCCGGTTCAAAAAAATAAAAGAATATTTGTATTCATTCCGTGTTAACTATGGTTCAAGTTAAGCACACTAAGTCAGATATAGCTTTATGAAATCATTATAGCCATCAATTAGAATTTTGTAACTTGATTTCATGAAAAAAATAGTTTCATAACAACAAAAAGGTAATGAATAACAAAAAATTATACCTGAAAACAGTTTATCTGCGCATTTAGGTTGCTTTAGAACTTCATTAAAACCCTGCCTGCATTTAGGCTGAGTAATATTGCATCATAAAGAACGCGAAAAGACAAAAAAACTATAATTTTTAAAAACCTTAATTAAAAAATATAATGTATGAGAAAACAATATCAGTTGCCCAACACTAACTCAGACAATAGTATCTAATTATCAATTAGAATACTTTAATTGCTCATAGATTACTTTTTGGGAAACTATCAGTTAAAGGCGAATAGGTATCATCAAGGATCAATTAGAAACTGCACCATATACATTAATACCGAGTTGAGGTTTCATAGAAAGTCAGTTTCGCAGTTCATATAAACGGTTTCCACAGTACAGCACGTGCTTCTTTCGCGGCTAAGTAATTTTGAAGGAATTG
>NW_027450113.1:0-13270 GCF_964194025.1 Convolutriloba macropyga | reverse complement strand
CAACTGAGCACTCAAGATAAAATTATCTCTCTGTTGCAAAAATCTGAAATCTCATTTCTTAGTGCATCAAAGTTTTCTCAAAACTTTTTTGAAACAACCTGAAAAAAATAAAAGAAAAAAATAGAAATATGCAGTCATCTTGAGAGAGACTCAAACTCAGTTTGTACTGTTTTGCGGCCACAAAATTGTTTTGCCCGTAATTGCAAAGTTGACAGCTGCAAAATTGATACTGCTGCCAAACGTCTGTGATCCAAAAGAGATTTTGATAAAATGTTCTTCAGTTATGACTCTTAATAATTTGAATCTTTTTGCCGTCTTATTAAAAGTGGAACAGATTTTCAGAAATTATTTTTGACGCCAGAAAAATGGCATACTGTTTCAACTGAGTCAATTAGTTAAAAAGCGATTACTTGTAAAAAACTGATTATAACAGACGCGATTGTCTTTTATCAATTAGGACGGTAATATGGAAGTTGTTTGTGTGTGTGTGCGCGCGTGTGTGTGTGTGTGTGTGTGTGTGTGTGTGTGTGTGCGTGTGTGTGTGTGTGTCCGTGCGCGCGCGCGCGCGCGTGTGTGTGTGTGTGTGTGTGTGTGTGTGTGTGTGTGTGTGATTGTGTAAATTTAGGACTGAACTGGTAACCTTGTAATTTTCATAACAAAAATTTAAGTAAGTTGTTGTGACCTCCCGCTTTTCCCATCAATTAGAGGGTTTTTGAACGGGGGCTCTGAGCGGAAACTAATCCCCACGTAGAAACTATATCTCGAGCCCCCTAATTTCCATTAGTGCACCACCACAACTACCACTCCTACGTATATACACAAGCACAACGTTTAAGCATTTCAGGGTTTTAAAGCCCAAGACTAATTTCACCGCTTTTTAACCCTTGACTGATTTTATATAAACATGCTACGCTAAGCCGAATTTTCTCTCAACCATAAACATCAGCACCACAAACTCCTCTGATCGTTTTCGATACAAATTGACAGAGATTTTTCGTTTTCGGCTAATTGAGCAATAAAATGGTCCGTAGGACACGTGAACTGCAGGCGGCAGACTTATTTGGTAAATTTAATGTACTGAAATAAAACGCCATTCCCCTTCGTAGAAAAAGGAAGTTAATAATTTTTCGTCAATTACTAGAATGAGAGTGAAAATGGTTGCTTGAAATGGGGACTGTAAAGCCCGCTCAAGATCTTCATTGGGATAAACATCAAGCTAAAAACAGGTTATAATATACGTGCGAAGAAATGAATTGTTTACGTTGCCGTGAAGATTAGGGGATAACATTTTGATGCATATGATGTGATGAAAGCATGGATATTCTTTGGCAAAAAATGCATGTTAAAATGATACCATTTCACAAACAATAGATTTCAAATAAAGGTTCCAGAAAAATTTGCATCATTTCTGTTTTCATGTTACCACCACTGAAACTTTCGATGTGATAGTAATTAGTATATGCTCATTGCTTGTATATCAACATGCAAAGTAACATTATAGTTTCACAGTCTTTGATTTCACATGAATAAACCGTTTACATTTATCCTCTCTGAGACTTATTTTCAAGTACTTTTTAGAGACTCTTTTTGCTCTCATGCAACTTTCGTGAGAAGAGAAATATCAAAATATAATTTAAGGTATGTCAATTTCACTAAGAGTGTCCACATTTCAAATTTCGCGAGACTAAACAGTGAGGGACTGTGGCCCAGAAAATCAATCATAAGGGAAAAAGTAATAGTTTTTGAAAATGCGAAAAAAACGCTATCTTGATTTTGTTTCTGTTGATTTCTGTCTTCTGCTCTTGCAGGCTTTTTTAAAAATGCAGATCAAAGCATTTTGAAATAAAGCATTTCTTACTATTTGACACTAGAACAACGAGACATTTTATACGACGACCGAGTAAAGCTTATTTTACATAACAAGACGGTTGTGGTATCCTATTGCGTCTAACTTGGAAATCTTGCAACGTTTCAAACAATCCTTTCAAACTATTAAAGCATCACCGAAAACATCAGAACTGTTTAGAAAGTAAACAAAAAGGTGGCCAATGTAATGTAATGGCGTACTTCAATCACATGTGACTACTCTATATGAAACGTACAGTAAAAGTAAATACAGGATTTTAAAGGAATCTTTGAAGCTCGCGTCCGAAGCTCAAGTCAAATCATTCGAAAGTTAAGGCTCCCCTAGTCGAGACAAGATGCAAGGGCTTCGTGTGCGTTCGTGTGGTGTGTGTGTGTGTGTGTGTGTGTGTGTGTGTGTGTGTTACGTGCGTGTGTGTGTGTGTGTGTGTGTGTGTGTGTGTGTGTATGTGTGTGTACCCGTGTCTTATTTTTCTGTCTGTTCAAGCCAGGAAACCAGTTTCTGATGACCTCATAGATTTCAACCCAACCTCAACTCAACGTAAACCCAACTTCAACCTTTCTTCACCAAAAGAAAAACTGAAAATCAAAAATTTTTTTAAAAAAAAATCAAGAAATGACTATTTAAGATGGAAGTACCTCTGTTGTTTTTTTTGGTAAAAACTTCATAAGTTTCTGATGTTTTTTCAATTAATTCTGTCGATGCGCAGAATATATCTACATTCAAATATTGCGACCTTTGCAAATATTTTTGCAAGTCGAACGGTTATCTCGCGACATACGTGCAAGTCAAATGGTTATCTTGCAGTAAACTTGCAAGTCGAATGGTTATCTTGCAGTATACTTGCAAATCGAATGGTTATCTTGCAATATACTTGCAAGTCGAATGGTTATCTTGCAATATAATTTCAATTCGAATGCTTATCTTGCAAGATTCTCGCAAGGTGAAGGCCATCTTGTAAGATCTCGTAAGAAAGTTTTGCAGGACGATGCATCGTCTAGCAAGATCTTGGAACATAACCATTCGATGTCGGCTGGGGTCCATTTTAAAACGAATTTTTCTTATTAAAATAAACCGAATTTTTCTTATTAAAATTAGAATTTCCTCAGTTACAGTTACCTTTAAACGGCCTGATTTCGACACTGTTGATTACAATCCAGTTCGGTCACATACGAATCATCATCAATAAAAATGTGTCAGTGAATTGAATTTGTCTGATTCAGAGCTAATTCAGTGATTCGATCTGAATTATCTTCTGATTCAGAAGAACAGAGAATATTTCTGTGAATTTTGCTCTGTCTTAGAGAATTTCAAAAATCACTTCACAGTTCGTTCTGAAATTCTTCTGGATCAGTACTAAATTCTTAAACTTCTCTTTATTTTTTTTGAATTATTAGTGATTGTCAGTGAGCCTTAGATATGGGCTGTATATTATACAGCTTATAGAAATGCACTTCAAATTCTCCGAATAATTTATCTTTTAATATCAATGAATTGCATATTTAGTCCATTTTAGACACACAATGTTTAATCGACAAATCTATGTCTCAGAAGTAGCGCATGAAACAAAATGGACGTTAAACATAAAATTTTACGCGACAGCTTCATTTTCACGCTTTCATCAGGTAATAATACGCTTACCAGTGTCTAAGCTGTCTCCACAAAATATTGAGCCAAAAGTGGACCTCTTTTACAGTTTTTTGCATAGGCGGAGATTACATAAAAGATATGCTAGACACCCTTGTGTGGGGAGGGAGAGACAGGAATCGAATTCTGATGAAAATCTTGATGCTTATGTTATTCCATGGAGCCATTTTCGGTAAATTCTGCTTCAACTCAATTTTGATGATTTTTATATGCTAATCTTGCATGACTTTCTCAAGACATTGCAAGATTAACATCCGGTCCCGTCTCAGATTAAGAAACGTTACTTTATTGGAGATAAAAATATTTTTAATTGTATTCCGAAAAACTTTCATTTAGATTATAAAAAAGAAATTCGGGGAACGTGCCTTGAAAAGAATTATTCCTCACGTATCCCAAGTTGAGGTCCAAGGTCTAAAATCAAACTCTCCTGTACGAAAAGAATGCACAATCGGGCTTCTTGAGGCCAAAAATTCCATGGTCTATAAAAAAAGCATTTTACCGAAATCTGGAAATAGGCAAACTGCGCGCAAGAAATTCAAAAATCAAGACTAAGGCAAATTTGAACGCTAGTATATCTGGACACAGGCAAATTTGAACGATTGGGAGTCTGGATATAGGCAGATTTGAGAGCATGAAAGTTTGGAGATAGGCAAGTTTGAACAGAGGAAAGTCTAAACATAGGCAAATTTGAGCGCAGGAAAACCTAAACATAGGCAAATTGAAAATGCAAAAGTCGGGACGTATGCAAGTTTGAACTGGCAAAAGTCTTAGCAAAGGTAATTTCGAACATTTGAAGGTCTGGACATATGCAACTTTAAACGCAAGATTGACTGGACATAGGCAATTTTGAACTCATTAAAATTCTGGACATAGGCCAAATTGAAATGACGCTGCCGTGGACTTAGCCTGCCTTTTTCAAACGAAAGTCTCGAGAGAAGCAACTTCTAAAGCATGGTAGTCTGGCCATAGGTCATTTTGATCGCAGGACAATCTGATCATGAAAATACGGAATTTTCTTAAGCGTTCATAATCAGGACATCGTGCAAGCAAACTGGCCAAGACTTCTGTGCGTTCAAAATTAGAGTGCGTTCTTGCCTATATCTAGAGTTTCTGCGTTCATCAGACCAAATAACTACTTTATGAGGCATGAAGATGCGTTGAATATAAAGATCAGAATGTCTGTCAATCCTTAAAATCTTAGAAGACGCATTTTTTTAGTTGTTGGTCACACAAATTTTGGTTTAAAATGCTTGAACGTCTGCACATAGGCAATTGTGAACGTACTAAAGACTAGATTTAGGGTCTTTTGAACGCAAGATGGACGCAAGACTATTTTTCAACGTACAAACTTCTAGACATAGGTAATTTGCGTCCGGCAATGTTTGGACATTGACATGCTTTGTCAGGGACATTCTAGACGTACCTATTTTACATCTAGGAGCTTGGCATGGGAAGAGTTCATTTGTGATCAAACTTCATATCCCCTGTTTTTTTTTTTGAAAAACGGGGGGTAAATTTTTAAGTGAGTCGTGACACTACCATCGTTTTCAATTTAGTTTATAGGACAGGCAATAGAGCCTATCCAAATTATAATCATACTTTAAACTTTCCAAAATTTTCACGTACAGCTAAAAAATGAATTCCAGAGTTGCAGGGTTGGAAAAAAAATCTTCAATTTTTTTATGTTTATAACTTGACTCTTTAGGCATGAAAGTTTCAGCAAACTTTTTGTTGTGGTTATAAAATATGGGCTAGAGAATTTGATATCAATTTTCAGGTAAACGCAAATTTTCATGAGCAAAGTACAATGAAAAATTTGTTGAGATCTAACGTTCGTCGTATTTTGTGAAGATTCAACAAGATTCAGGAAACTATTGTTACAACATTTTAATAAAGATTGGATACCACATATGCTAGGCAAATTTATTTTTCTTTTTGCGCACTTTTCGATCTAAAAATGACCTTTAATTTGACAACAATAGGATGACTAGAGACTTTGATGAATTTGAAAAATAATTAAAGATAAAAAACCGAAAAAGAGACCACGATATTAATTAAATTTTCCGTAAATGCAATAACGCTTATAAAGTACCATTTTTGTTTCGCTTGTTTTACTAGCTACAAAAAAGAAAATATTTGCCCTTAATGTAAATAACAGCAGATTTTAATATGAAAAACTGAAAGAAGAAACTTATGAACACAAACGAAAAGGTAGACAAACTATTTTTTAATGGTTTATGCTGTAGCTGGATTTCTTTCTAAAAAATGACCAAATTCAAAAACTTGATTTAGATGGACCAAGAACAAAAAAGACGCCTACAACATGAATGTCAGGAAAAAAGGAAAAGAGATCTAACTTGTTTCCAACAATAAATAAGCTTCGTAAAATATTTTTTCTTTCAGGTTTCAAAACGGTATCGTGACAACTCCTCTTCTTCATTTGATTCACCGATGTTTTCCGCCAATCTGATCTCCTATAATAAAAGTAGTTAACTTTCTCAATTTTTTTCAAAGCAGTAATTTAAAAAAATGAATTTCACAGCTACACTTTAAAAAGCTTTTCATATAAAGTACAAAAACTTCAATAAAGCAAATATTTAAACAAAAATGAGTTCATTAGCTTTGTTGAACACCAGAAAATTATTATAGTACGTTTTTTAACGTTTTTATAGTTTCTCTTTATGCGGAATTTTTCTCCATATTCCTGCTCTTACTTTTACGGAGACTGTAGGTGTGCACTAAATTTTCACACTTTGCCAATTTTTTTTTTTCTATTTAATCCTTAATTTGTTGTTAATTTCATTCCACACAATTGTTCTATCTGCTGACTTCACTAACATCTCCCATTGCTGAACAGCTGTCTGTTCAGAAATTATACTGATTTCAAAGAACCTACTAACAACCACAAAAAATTTCTGCTAGCTAACAATTCAGTTGTTTAATTCAAGCCTTGTTCTTGCTCAGCGTTTTCCAGTAAGAAAACACTAGTCTAATAAAAGCTACGTTTATCTCGTATCCCGCCCGCGAAGGCCGCTTACAGCAATCTAGAAGTGACTTCTCTTGACGAATACACACATATAAATCCCCGCACGACTTGGTGCAGCCAGCAACTAATAAACAAACTCAACTTGGGATATTTGCCTTCTGGGACATTTCAACAGCAGATATCACACAGCGCTGTCAACAGAAACAGTTAACCTTTCTATGAAAATACAATAACCAGATCATCAGCACGGTAGGGTTGAAAACAACAAGCAAAGGACCCGCGCAGCCAAAGTTGAACTGGCAAAACAAATGTCAGCGAATAACAGAAGTGGGATTTTTCTGTGGGGAGAATTCATTAACTCTCTGGGACAGAGAGGCAGTTTCTTTACTTTACTTGAGCAACCGTGTAGATGAGAGGCCAATATTTAAATAAAAATCAACACACTCTAGTAGACATTCCGAAAACACAGGATTTTTGGGGCCGTATGCAGGGCGCTTTCATCAGACCACGCAACTTAACAATCGATAGGCACCTGTGTGGCAAAACAAAGTAATAATTGTCGAAAAGCAAATCATTTTGCTAACGTAGGGAAAAAACTTAAAAGTTTTGAAATATGTTTTCAAAAAAAATTCCCCAAATAGTCAATCAATGCAGTTGAACAAGACAATACAACAAAAAATTCGATCAGTTTTGTGGAGCCAGAAGCCTTCAACCCCAAACTCTACAACTTTGACAGTAGCTCGTCAGAGGGCAATATGGTAGCAATCAACAACATAAATGCTGATTAATACCCCTAGTTGACTCTAGAGGTGCATGCAGCATCTTTAACTCATCACTCAAAACGCAACTATTACAGTTTTTGAGTCACACTTAGTTGTTAACACAACTATGTCGGCCGAATAGATGAACGTCTTCAAACGAGCCTATATATGTTATTGGACAAATCAGAGCACCAAAAATGAACACAGGTCAATAAAATCCTGTGGCTGACTACACGATAGTACCAGATAGATTGAGGCCGCGGATTGGGAGAAATCTTTTTGAGAGAATTGACTTTAAATTACTCAATCTCCGTCCCATTCAGCAGGTATTATCGTAAACGATATTAATAGTCGGTACACAATAGGGATTGGCGTTGCCAAACTCTATCTTAAACTTTTAGTTCCGATTAGATGTTCAAAGAAATATGTAGCTCGCTCAACAACTTGTGAAAAAATTTTAAGGGAAACATGAAAACGGAAGACAAGTTCCATTCAACCTACAAGATAAAGTTGAAACAGGGTTTCGAAAACTGAGCGGAAAAAACATTTTGGCAAGGTTACAGGGTGTTGGGATCATTTTTGTTAATTTTCCACAACAGTGGTCACCATAAAACGAGATCAATTAATAAAATAGCATTCGATTCCAAAGTCCTCAGTATAGCTATTCACAAAAACAAACATCTTATGCCAAATTTTAATAGGCTGGTTGTTTCATGGTTAGTACAACAAAGTTTCCAATACAATAATCTCTTAAAACGCCAGTTAGAAGTGATCCCTCTGGTCTTAAGTGCCGCACTGAAGCAACTCACAGTAGAAGGTTGGTTCTAAGTGCTTTTGCCTCTCGGTTGCTAAACGAGTTCTAAACGTTTGTGAAGAACACTATAGCGTAAACAAATTGGCATTGTTTGGAGTTTTGCGGTCTATAGAGTATTTTGAAAAATATTTCAAAGGACAAAAGTATGCATTTCTTACGGATCATCGAGCTATAATTTCGATATGGAAACGTTGCTCCAACAATTCAGAATAGCCGCCTTATGCGCTCAGTTGATTGTCTTCAACCCTATCAATTCTCAGAAGCACATTTGATGCCTAAGCTAAGATGACTGTACTGGATTACTTGTCTCGCCAACCATCTCAGCGAGCTAAAACCGTTTCAGTCTATGACAAAATTTATAGTAGATATGAAATGAAACAATAAAATCTCCCAAATTAACTTCTTATAAACGTTTATCTCAATTGCAGTTTTTGCAGTCGTTTTGACGGAAGTATCAACTCGCAATTGACACCTACAGTTAACACGAAATCACAATTAATCAATTATACCCCTACTTCCGCGCAACATGTATGCAAGCCAAATTACAATTCATCTCTCTAACCGCAAAAGTATGTGTTAATTAGCAATTACAATTTTAGTAATTCTAAATTTGCATCATTTGCACCTCAAATACCACTTTATACATTCTTCGCCTCTCAAAAATTTTCAAAATAAGAACCTCAAGCCAGACAAATTACGGTCGTTTCGCGCCAATTAATACAAAAATAAAAATTTTTCTAAAAGTCTACACTCAAAAAAAATAAAAATTGCTTTTTGCGCAAATACCATCTAGAAATCAGTCATCGCTTTTCTCTATTAGCAACAACTCATCCGAATTATATAAAATTGAAATGGAACTTTATTCATCTTCTAAGAAAACCTCTAAACGACCAGGAAGACGAATTACACTTGAACAAACACAACAAATAGCACAACCACCCACAACGAGCACATCTTTTTTACCCAGCTTTTCATCTGATCAAAGCACAGGCTCAACTGCCAGACCACACGACCTAATTTTTGGAAACATTGTCGACCAAATTGTCAATAAATCACTAATATCCTTGCTAACTATCAAAGACGCAGTTCTCATGGAAGTGCACGATTGTACACTTACGATAAAAAATTAAGGGATTAAATCCACATATCAACTCAGACTCGAGAATTTCAGAAGTCAACTCGGGTTACGTTTGCGTGAAGGGGAGTTGCCATTCCAAAGGCATTGCGCAAAGGACTTATTGAATACTTACGCACCAGCAACCAGGTATCATGGGGTATGACTATTGTGAACACGCACGGCTGGTGGCCATATATGAATAGGGAACTGATTGTTAAATCAGTTGAATGTAAATAATGAACCGCGATAGGTAAAAAACTTAAACGTATTGTGCCAGCTCAGCACTTCAAAGCACATAAGCCAGATAGTAAACAAAGTCAAAAACAACATTTTGACACTTGAGGACCAATAACCGATGAAAAGTGTCCTGATTTTTGTTTTTCCACAGCATTCGATAGATTCTCAAAATCTCGATACATGCCGAATGCGGAGAGTTGTTCGCTCTATTGAAATTGATCAGAAGTTGATCAAGCACGATGTTGATTCGAAATTATTGAAGCATAATACTGACATCAAAGAAGCGCCGTTCCAAGAAAAACACGCTATAGGTTTATGAGAACGCCTCAAAAAAATTTAATCGACACCGGGCATGTTTAAAAGAAAGTCAACAAAGATCTCTAACATTAAAGCTGCTTCAAGTGCTGTTATTTACCAGCTATGCATATCCAACCACAAAGCTATGAAATCTTCGTCCATCGAAGCACGTTTTGGTAGAAAACAAAACACTCCGTGTAGGAGTAAATGTATTTCTCCAAAGTCATCAAATTTCTCGTTAGAGAACAAAAGAAATCTTAATTTAAGCGACGAAACTGTACTAACCGACGACCAGAGAATCTTGACAGTCGAAAAACTGCACTGATCTAAAAGGGGAAAATGATATTACTCGCGCAAACCGGGTTGCACGCAAACAAGGGGATCAAGCACCAGATGGGTAATCAGACTTCATGCGTTCAACGAATGCCTTTCGACCATTTTCACTATAAGAAGGAGAAGTAGAGCTGATATTAGCAAGCAAAACACTGGGCAGCAAGCATTCTAGAACAAAAGGAAGGAGCTTATCAAGTGTTGGCGGTTGGTTCCACGGTTGAAAAGACGAGCCACAATACTTAACAGATAAAACATCCAGGAACTTCACCGTTGATAATTAAAACTTGCTAAATTTGGGACTAGTGAAGAGTGAAAGACATCAGTTAAGATCTGTGCGTAACATCGTGGTACTTGGAACGAAAAAAAAACAACTGAGGAAAGTTTTATGTGACACATCAAGGAGTTCACCAGAGAACAAAAGGGAAAGAAGAAGTTGAGGGAAAAAACCATGGTCCTTGCAATGAAATTTCTTCAAATAAGAGCAACAATTCTCGCGCTATGCGAAATTGCTTACCCAAAAAACCTAGAACTCTCTGTTATGAGAATTACTGAACCAGAATTAACATCGCCCCGGAAATAACACGAAATTAAATCCCAGCATCGAACGCACCAAACTTTTTGGGAAACATTGTCGACCAAATTGTCAATAAATCACTAATATCCTTGCTAACTATCAAAGACGCAGTTCTCATGGAAGTGCACGATTTTACACTTACGATAAAAATTTAAGGGATTAAATCCTCATATCAACTCAGACTCGAGAAATTCAGAAGTCAACTCGGGTTACGTTTGCGTGAAGGGAAGTTGCCATTCCAAAAGCATTGCACAAAGGACTTATTGAATACTTACGCACCAGCAACCAGGTATCATGGGGTATGACTATTGTGAACACGCACGGCTGGTGGCCATATATGAATAGGGAACTGATTGTTAAATCAGTTGAATGTAAATAATGAACCGCGATAGGTAAAAAACTTAAACGTATTGTGCCAGCTCAGCACTTCAAAGCACATAAGCCAGATAGTAAAACAAAGTCAAAAACAACATTTTGACACTTGAGGACCAATAACCGATGAAAAGTGACCTGATTTTTGTTTTTCCCCTGCATTCGATAGATTCTCAAAATCTCGATACATGCCGAATGCAGAGAGTTGTTCGTTCTATTGAAATTGATCAGGAGTTGATCAAGCACGATGTTGATTTGAAATTATTGAAGCATAATACTGACATCAAAGAAGCGCCGTTCCAAGAACAACACGCTATAGGTTTATGAGAACGCCTCATAAAAAATTTAATCGACACCTGGCATGTTTAAAAGAAAGTCAACAAAAAATCTCTAACATTAAAGCTGCTTCAAGTGCTGTTATTTACCAGCTATGCATATCCAACCACAAAGCTATGAAATCTTCGTCCATCGAAGCACGTTTGGGTAGAAAACAAAACACTCCGTGTAGGAGTAAATGTATTTCTCCAAAGTCATCAAATTTCTCGTTAGAGAACTAAAGAATTCTTATTTTAAGCGACGAAACTGTACTAACCGACGACCAGAGAATCTTGACAGTCGAAAAACTGCACTGATCTAAAAAGGGAAAATGATATAACTCGCGCAAACCGGGTTGCACGCAAACAAGGGGATCAAGCACCAGATGGTTAATCAGACTTCATGCGTTCAACGAATGCCTTTCGACCATTTTCACTATAAGAAGGAGAAGTAGAGCTGATATTAGCAAGCAAAACACTGGCAGCAAGCATTCTAGAAAAAAAAGGAAGGAGCTTATCAAGTGTTGGCTGTTGGTTTCACGGTTGAAAAGACGAGCCACAATACTTAACAGAAAAAACATCCAGGAACTTCACCGTTGATAATTAAAACTTGCTAAATTTGGGACCAGTGAAGAGTGAAAGACATCAGTTAAGATCTGTGCGTAACATCGTTGTACTTGGAACGAAAAAAAAACAACTGAGGAAAGTTTTATTTGACACATCAAGGAGTTCACCAGAGAACAAAAGGGAAAGAAGAAGTTGAGGGAAAAACACCACGGTCCATGCAATGGAATTTCTTCAAATAAGAGCAACAATTCTCGCACTATGCCAAATTGCTTCCCTAAAAAACCTAGAACTCTCTGTTATGAGAATAACTGAACCAGAATTAACATCGCCCCAGAAATAACACGAAATTAAAATCCCAGCATCAAACGCACCAAACTTGGCTCTCGAACAAAAGATTTCTCTCAACGAGGATCCAAATACCACTACTAGATCAAGCAGCGGCAATCGTCATAGCCCCAATTATAACGGCAAATTATATTACGCACCAACTTCACTTACTGTCAATCAGCCCCATAAACAACAAAAGGGTGCTAGCGTTGTTGCAAATTCGCAATTTCTATATGACGCATCCATCTCGAATGTAGGAACCATTTATGACACCACAAGCTAGATTTCTCAACAAACTATTATATCTCCAACCAATGGCAAGGTATCACCAACCAATCCAAAAGTCCAATAATTAAACGAACAGCGCAATTCTTCTCCAGAGCACTTGGTTTCACTCTCGATGGGAGAAGAAAAGCAATTGGACAACTACTAGTTTATCAGGCAAAGTATTTCAAACTATAACCTATCACTAGCTATTCATTACCAAAAAAAATTATTAATGCTATTTATCCGAAGAATAATTATTGATTTTCTGTAATATGTTATTGTAAAATTTTCACCTGTTCAATTCAATTCCAAAAAACGAATACTTATATCATACATGAAGTATTTGCAGTTAAATTTTTAAAATTTATTCGTTTGTTCATTTAATTTAACCCCCATTTTCGCCAATTTCATTACACACGATTGTGTATTTATCTGTTTTTAATAACTTCCCCCATTGCTGAACAACAGTCTGTTGATATATTATACTGCATTCACAGACCTGACTACATCTCATAATCTCAAGTCTGCTAATCGAATTAAGTTATTCAACCTAGGCCTTCTACTTGCCCCACGTTTTCCTGTATGAAAAACCACCTTGTAATAATTTAATCTAAAGTGAATCACTCTCCTTGGAGTCCCTTGGTGATTTCGCGTCAAAAATACACACATGAAATCACTTGCACGACAAAGAGTTCAAAATTTAGAAAAGCATATGACTCAAAGGATTCAAAACAAGCGAATGCTTTTTTGAAATGGATACGTTTTCTTTGTTTTAAAAATTGATGAAGAGTGA
>NW_027450112.1:0-28855 GCF_964194025.1 Convolutriloba macropyga | reverse complement strand
TATGTTTACACCTATATGTTTATATATATATATTTGTTGATTTACACACACACACATATATATATATATATATATATATATATATATATATATGGGATGGCTATCACTTGGCAAGCATCGGTTATCTGAGTGCTGGGGCGCAAACTGGCTCAGGGGACAGAGACTGTGTGACGTAAGGTTGGGCAGTCCTGCGACTATGGAGGTAAAACGATATAAGAGCTTGGCTGCCAAGGAGAGGGGGTACAATGATTTCGGGCTGGTGGTAATGAGACTCTTATCCCCTACTCTTGCAACGCTTCACCACATCATTGATCCTACTATTTTTCCATTTTACCGCCCATTACCGTTCTCTCTTGTGTCGCGTTAACCCCCCCCTACTCCATATTCTTGCACCATTTTTATCCCCCAACGCCTACTTTTACACCGTTTCACACCCCTCACACAATCAAAATACCTCAATTAGCTTCCACTCCTGCATCAGTTTAACCCCTTCCCCAACAATGATTTTAGAGCTTCTAGAGAAATTGGCCAAAATTTCCCCCAATTATTCCTTTTATCAACCTTATATGTTTTTGGGTTGAGAAGTTGACATGGATTTGACATATTTATTGTTATCCCAACACGGAAATTTAGTTCATCCCATAAGACCATCAAAGTTGGATTTCGAACGCAACGGACAATTGATGGGAAAACTTCCCTGGTAGCAATTCAATTTACGAATACTATGACATCCACACATTAGGATGGTCTCTAGAACTAAAAAGATTTCTCATACTCTAAATTTACAATCAGAAAAACATTTACTAAAAAGGCACTCCAAATAACTGTGATATTGAATCAGTGTACTGTTTCCCAGGCCACGCTATTAAAGCAACCGTCATTTGGGAAACTAACAATTACTGTCAAATCTTCATCAGAGATAGATCAATGCCCGAATAATTAAAGTTCAAAAACATTTTTCACAGAAATAATAACTAGTAACGAAACTGAACACGGACAACAACACAATGCCAAAATTTACAAAAGTCGTTTCCGCGGCTATTTGTACAACAAATCGGCATTTTATAGGTTTCATGTAATCACTAAGCCAGACAACAAATGTAACGAAGACCGCCCTTACTAGGCTACACAATATCAAGATACTATTATCCAATATTACGACGGCTTCAACTTTGGTGCCGGCAAATCCACCAAAAAATAAGAAATATACACCATACAAAACCAAAAACACCACATACCACCTTTGCAATCAGCATACACGAAAGCACTTATTAGAAATAATTAGTTTATTCAGCACGCACCAAATCTTTGCCGTTAATAAGAAAAGTATAAACTTCGTAGAAAACGAAATTTGTGCATCACACACCGATGTACAAATTGACGCAAAAATTTACAACTCTATATCTCGCGTGCTCTTAGAAATGGATCACACAAGTATCACGATATATAAGAAGTTATGTGAAACCTGAAACAAACCGCCTTTGTTTTACAAACTCAAAAATCTCTATAAATAAATTATATTGTCATAGGCAAAAGAAACAAATTTGCAACACTAAAAAGTTTTTACGTAATTCCAATGTTTTCAATTGAATCAGTTCCTTCCCCCTTTAAATTTCAGAAAACCAATGTTTTTTAGGTCTCCCCATTTTGTAAATTGTACAATCTGTTTGTAGATCTGTTAACTCGGGAAGTTTTTAGATCTGGTAACTCGGAAAGCATTTACTTGGTCAGTAAAAGTGTCAAATAAAAGCGAAAAATTTAATCAGCAAGTCAAACAGAAGATGATGGATGAGATCATCCAAAACCACCCCCCTTCAAGTCCTTCAAGTCCACAAAAACGTTAAAGTGTTCACAGCCGATGACGCACAGCGCCGAATCACTAAAAACAATTTAAATGCTCAACAAAGAGACAAATTTAGCCAGAGAGATTAAACAAAATCTATAGACAAAAATGCGTTCAATCAAAAAATAGACTACGCAGCGGAGAACTTTGAAGTGGCGCAAGCTGTAAGCTTTGCATACCTTGTACAACAAGCACAACTAACAAGCCAACATTCAAAATTACAAAGAAAATACATAGACTACATTAACAAGTTACTTATAAACTGTAAGGATTTACTCTCCATTGTTTCGATTGACAAGATTTAATTAACAGGAATTTGTTTAAAAGACTCTATCATTGCAATTTTTGAATGCTCTTGGTATGCATTGAAACACTCAGCCATTCCGTGGACGGCCACTGCGTGGACAACGTTGGGTGGTTCTCCGACTCTTCTCAACATTGAACTTACAACGTCTGATCTCCTCATGTTGGATGAGGAGGATATACTTCCCTTGATTCTGTAACCCAGTGTTGGAAAAGCCATTGCATTAAAAAACTAGCCCTTGCATGGACAGTGTTTAGTTTTTTTGCAATGTCACTTAGCTTAATTCCAAGTGTTCTTAGTGCATACAATACCAATGCATTTTTAAGACCCAATATCGTTTTGGTTAAAAAAATTATCTCTAGATTTATCAGTATCATATCACACTTTTTTCATGTTTTAGAAACGGACTGAAAATGTTATGACCAATAACCTCCAAAAAACCGAAGAGGAGACACTCCATTAAAACTCACTCACACTTAACAGCCGAATTTTATTTATTACACAAAAATTTCAAAAACTAAAAGAAAGTTTTATCACCAGTACACAATAATTCTTACATGAAAAATAAAGCATCGACTGAACCTACTGCAATCTTTGACTTCTGCGAACCCGCACAAACACACGTTCTAATTCTGATTTTGAATCTTTCCATCTCAAGACCTTTCACCCTAACAAACGAAAACGCCCACTAGCCATATCACCAGCACAGGACTCATTTAAAATTGCTTCAGATTTTGAGGAGTTTTCTGAAGACAATTTTTTCAGTTTACCAGTTACCAAATATAACTATTTCTTGTTTCAATGACGCCACAGGTGTCAACCCATCTGCAAGGAATCACTCCAAGGTCTCTCCGATTCCACACAACATTGAATTTACAACGTTTGATCTCCTCAGGTTGGATGTGGAAGATATTTTCCCTTGCATCCACCAGTGCTGGAATCTGTATTCGACATACAAACACCGGGGCTCCTCATAAAAACCCAAGCCTCGCCAAGCTTCATTCTCTGACCTCAGCAACTTATTCGCGGATAAACCCTCTGCTTTCAGTCACTTTATTTTCATCTTCTGCTGAGGCTCTAGGAGAACTCACCCCTTTACTCGGTAGTGATTTTAACTTCCCATAACCGACTCGGATGCCGCAACCCATGAGTTTGTCACAAAAACCTCTCATTACCAAACGAAAACTTCCACCAGCAACTCGGTCATGGGCGGACTACTCTTGGGCTGAACAGTCGGATCGATGAACCACAGAGACAGTTGTCCCAAATTGGGTGCTCTTTAGAAACGTCCCAGTATCCCACCATCGGTCACAACCGTTGGACTACCCACCTCCGCTAGAGTCTATGGCTCCACAGCTACGGCACGATAGCCCATATCTCGATGTTACAGCCCATTTGTTCAGCCGCATAACTCAATCACACAACAGCCTCCATATGATAAGCCAATGTCAACGGATAGCTGCCAGGGAACCAATCCATCACACAGCCAACAGCGCCTGATGCCATAAAAGACATACCCAGTTCGGATTTCTCTGGTCTGGGAGCCCCAGTCAAGAACCCCTCAATGTTCACTGAGGTCATGTCCTTCTTATAGGCCTACCTATAGACCAGTTCAAGGGTCACAGTCCTCATCACGACATTGATGCTGAACCCTTTTGAATCTACGCAAAAGACGTACCACAGGTCGACAGGACTCAACTTCCCTACTTTTACCCTATCGGGATGAATAACCTTATCGGGAATACCCGAAAAGGATTACTATGTTGTGTCAACCCTAAGACCACGCTCAAACAAGATGCAGTGAATTTCACGATAGGTCAACTGAAGAATGAGCATATGAAAGAAGGACATGATTGAGATCTTCCTCTGAAAGATATCAATTTTCCTTTGAATGCTCGATTCACTGAGAGATTGCGGCACATATTCAAAATTTTCTTTTGCGTCGGCTGACAGTGCCAACGACTACTTACACTCAATCTTCACGAGGGACACAGCTCTCTATCGCATTTATGAGAAATATGACACTTTCAATCTGCAGTGTGGATTCATACATCCTACTGGAATGGATGTTAACAACCAATCGCAGCACCATTTCAATCGCACGAACCCCTAATGCACTTCAATTCCAGACTCCAGTACGTCAACACAAAGATAACAGCCCCCAATTATCTAAACTAATCTTATATATCGAGCCACAATACTGCGAAGGAGTCTTGAAAATCTCGTATGTCGAAAAAGTATGTAAGGACGGTCATATATTCAAACTCCTCTATCGCGATTGGATCAACGACAAACTCGCCAATAGAGAGCCACAACAACAGGAGAACAGCTTTTCAATCACCTTCGCGCAATGCAGCCGCTTTGCAAAGTTGAACTCTATCCCCGAGCTCTGGTGACATGTCTCTCTGGCGACCAGGTGTTTCTTAAACTCTTGCGCAATCCGCAGAAGCGTGTCCCAGAATTCAAGTTTGAGTTTTCCTAATGACCCAGAATCTCGCCTCTCAGAGACTCAGAGTTCTCACCATTGGGAAAAAAGCGTCCCTAAGCTTTTCTTAGACTAACAAATCAAGAACTTTTTCTTCTCTTCCTTTTTTCTGTATCATATCTACTGACTTTAAATTCCTTGTTGTTCCTTATTCTATAATAATATTCACACTTAATGAAGAACTAGAACCAATTCTTTTTTCTTCTTTTCGCTAGTCGGAACTTACCCAGAAGGGATTTATATTTATAACTTCGATAAAAGTAAAGGAGCTGACAGTTACTAAGATGGATACAAACTATTTTTTACCAAGAGGCACGTGCTAAAAACTGTAACATTAAGAAATGCTAAGTCATAATGATGGTTATAGAGACGTAATTCAATGGTTAGAAAATGGAGGACTTTTTTACGATAGCAAGAAAAGACTTGTGAAGCAGATCTCACAAAAGTTTCAACTGTTGTCAAGGAGCAACAGCGGGCACTGTGTAGCCCAGGCATAACGTGCCAAATGAAAAATAACTCAAGGGTTTTTTGAAACACCACCAACACTGGCGTCAAGAAAGCAAACTGATTAGTATGATTTTCTGACGTCTGGCCAAAGCACCACCAAAACCACATATTCAATGTTAACTGAGGGCGGAACACCGCAAAAATCCAAAACTGTCACAAGTGAGTGCAATTTGATCCGAAGAAGGAAAACAAGACAAGAGCAAAATTTTACATGGAAATTGCAAAGTGTCGAACTGGATTATTTAACATTCAAATTTAACCTTACTTTGTTTCGAAACATACGACATTCTCAGATATTTGAGTTCAACAACAGTTTCCTTAAAAGGTTTTCTTCACTTGAAGAGGAAAAAATATTCATCTAACAGAAGATAATTGATTGAATTGCATAGAATTCATGCAATTGAAAAAAGTTTTATTAATGGAGATGTAATATAACTTTATTAAGTTGGCAATTTGGTTTTGGTCCACATTTTTTTTGCTTTTACCACAATTATTCCATTGGCAGCTCGTGATGAAATTTCCTAATGGAGCCGGGTATATATAATGAAAAACTCTTCCAAGAGAGAAATAAACAGTAGAATAGAATTAGAATAGTTTGACTAGCAAAGTTGAATTCTAAATTCGATTGAACACGCCATTTGTTCCATTTGTTCACGATCTATCAACATGATTAATTATTGCTTCCTAGTCTTCGTATGCGAAGAAATTCTCTTGCATAAAGGCAAAAAAATGACAAGTAAAACGATGATAACATCATATTAAGGCGGACCCTAGTTGGAATCCTTTTACAGCCTTAAGGTGTATACTTTTTAAGGGTATACTTTTTAAAGAAGTAGGGCTACTTTTTTCTGCGTGCGTAGTAGACTTACTTACTTCTCTCTGACTAACCAATTCAGTAAAACACTGACAATTAAGATTCATTTATAACGGTGGTAATAATATTTAGGACCGGAGTCAATGGTATACACATAGTGTAACTATCTATTAGACTGAAAACATTAAGGGGACAACATATAACTAAAAACAAATGTAACCAAAAAAATGCACACACAAATTCGGACAAGCCAAACTAAGCACAAGAACTTTGAAATAAAGCAAAAAATAAAATAGGAACTGGAAAAAATATATAACTATTTTTTTTAATCTCGAGTCAAATATCAAGGATATAAAATTATTTGATACCACAGAACTTGAATTCAATTTGAAATAGAAACTGCCCCCGAGCCTTATGCTTACCTTCGGTTATTAGTAGAATCAATAAAAACAGAATATTGTGGTAAAAACTGCTAAAATAGGTTTTTTTATTAGAACCGGAGAATTTATTGGAAAACATTCACATTCGTGAAAAACTCCTTTTGTTTATGAAAAACCTTTGGAATTCCATCACAATCTGAAAATTATAACTTTAAACGGATAAAAACTTTTGAGAGAGCATAAATACTTCAAAAAACAAAAAAAGCTTAAAAAAGCCGGACGTTATCAAAAAAGTGACATATTTTTTTAAACAAATTTCCGTCATCAAACCACTAGATCAATCTTATTTGATCAATTGTACTTAAATTGAGCTGAGAAAATAATTTGAAAAGCAAAAAACAGAAGATTTTGACAACAATCCTCAAAAACCGAATAAAAATCAACAAAAAAGTTCAAAGTTAGCATATTTTCTTTGAAAATACACACTTAAATTCATAATAGGAAAATCGAAAGACCAAAAGCACCAGCTTAAAATATAATTGAAACAAAACACACGCCCAAATTGAAAAAAAAAACACCCAAAAAATTACCCAAGACACTAAAACATGAAAAAGAATACAAAAACTGCTAAAAGCGCCTGAAATGCCAATATCAGAAAAATAGCTCATGTAAAACTCTAATATATGACTGAGATGGTCACAAACGCTCCCAAACGTACAAATACATGTTAAAGTGTTTTAGAAAAAGCCGCACTGAATCAAAACAGCCGCATGTGATCAAAAAAGTTTCGATCGCCTAGAAAAAATGTTTTGACAGCTTCATTTATCTATCTGTTTCATAAAAAGACATGATAAAAAGAACCACACTCTCTTCTCTGCTCTTAGAATTTTTTTCACTGAAACAACTTTTTCAAACTTTATTCACTCACCTAACCTCTGGCTTTCTTGCTCGCTCACTTATCAAAAAAAAGAAAACCATAAACCTCTTAAAGTCTTGATAAATACAGCGCTCAATACAACTCAACTTCTTTCAATAGTAATAAGAAACCGAAGTAGAGCTAACTCTCCACTAAATCAAACAATTGACGACAAAATAGAAATTAAAAATTGACGACAAGAATTGACGACGCATAGGAAAATGCCAAAATTGCTATTTCGCTGTTTAATAAAAAATCATTTGGATGTACGTCTCACTCAGAAACTATTCTCTCCAAGGTCTTTCCTATAAATCGTCACTCAAAAAATTTTTGAAAACCTTTCAAACGTGCCCTTGCAACAAATTTTTTGAAATGTAAGAAATTGACAATTTAGGAAGTTAACTCATTGCTATTAAGTATCCCAGATTGAGATCCAGAACCAAATTGTCCTCTGAAAGACCTACTTGAGCACAAACACCCAAGTGTTTCCACAGAAAACTACAGGGTCTGGACGGCAGTTCGTGCGCACTACAGTCTGTAACATGGTCTAGAGATTGTCTGATCAGAGATCACTTTGGTCTGGAAAGTCAGATCAAAAGCGGATTTGAGCGCACTTGGGTCTTATTATTTTTGCTTCGGGCGCACGTGAGTCTGATCAGAGGCCGATTTGAGCAAATCATGTTTTCATGTTTTTTTCTGACAGATGTCTCTGTCAAGAGTCAACAATGCAGGAGCATTCTGATCACAGATTCATTGAGAGTCTGATGGGGTCGATCAGATTCCACGGGTCCAGCTAATAGGAACTTCCGGTCCGTTTTCGAAAAGATATGGCATAACTGTGGATAAAGACCTTTTTAAGCCAAGCTGTCTAAGTTCATCTATTCAGTCAAAAACATGAATCAACGGAATAATCAATGAAGTTTCTTTCCGGCACTTGGGTGTTCTTTTCCTTAGCAATACTTTTAAAATTGGCTGTGCCTTAGGTGAATAAATATTTCTGTGAACATCAATTTTGATGAAATGAATATTTTATAGCAATAAATGTCTGAATAAATGCGGAAAGTCTGATCAGAGGTATTTTTTGGTCAGGAAAGTCTGATGAGGTCTAATTTCGGTGTGGAAAGTCTGATCAGGTCTACTTTTGGTGTGGAAAGTCTGATCAGAAAAAAAATTTGTGCCTGGACGTCGACCTGAATTTTTAAACCACGTACTATGCAGAGGACAATTAGGATTTTGGTTCAAATAGACAGGAAAATTTGAAAAACGGAGTACGTAGAACTTTCTTTGACATTTTTAACGAGAATTCTGAACCTAAATAGTTTCATTCATAGAATTTCAGATTTATTAAAATTTCACAATTGGCAGCAATAAAGATTGGTAATATAGTTAGTTAGTTATGCAGTAATGAAGTTAGTTTGAAGTATAATGAGATGTTGGCATTTGGATTCCATGTTACTTCAAGGTATTGCGCGCGTTAGGTTAATTTTCGGCCCCATACAATTTTTTTGAAACAATAAAGGTTGTAAATGGACATTCATTGCAAAGAAAACATCTCATAACATTTTCATACAGAGCATGCAAAAATCTTGCAAATTTGTTTCTTGAAAAAAGAGCTCAAACATTTCTCGCGCGTATATTTTAATAGTCAGTAATATTTTACACGGTGAGTGCGAAAACTTTTCTTCCCTGATTGTGAACTGAACTTAACAATTTATTACTTTTCTACACGCAACTGAAATATCATTTTTTGGTCCTCAATCACTGTTTCAAGGCAAAAAATAAGGCATCGAAATGAAAAATTGTTCCCTTCCTTTTGAGATCAATTGCAATAATTTTCGCATATCATGCAAAAAATTATTCTAAGAGTTTAAATGAATATGTTTGAGTGTACTTGATGAGCATTCCCTAAATAAGACAAGTTTTAGATCACGATCGAATATAATCAACTGACAAAGATGATAAAACGCATAATCGTAAGTTTAATTCATCAAACATGCTACTATTTAAAATCAACAAGCATCCTCTCTCCTGGGACCCCACGGCAAAGAGCAACTGCATCTAAACCGACAAACCTAGCAATGTTTTTGGCAGGTTTAAGTCCAAGATCGGCTCAGATCGGTCACCAATACATTTTCGAAACCTAGCAATATTAAGACCACAACGAGAGCAATCGATTTAGTTTATTAGTGGGCTCAACAAAAATTTTGTTTTTTTACAATTTCCAAGTTTTTTACGTAAAAGGGAACACATTTTATTCGATGGAAGGCTTACGTGGCTAAAACGAATGGCGCAATAAAATTTTTGAGCTGAATAGATTTACAGATTTGTTTACTTACGTCGCTCTCTCCTATTTTTACTCGGTAATATCCACCGGAAGCTAATGAGAGGATCGAAATAACCTTATCGAGTGGACAAGGAGTGATGCGTACAACGACGGAGCGTGTGAAGCTCTACGAACCGTATCGGAGATCTTAAATCTTGGCGCTAGAATAGGAACACTTATGGTTGCTTTCTATAGCTGTTTGAATTAAACAACCGCTCTTGAGGTGCTGCTCGGCTTGTCGTCTGCCACTGAGATCTACAGTTAGATTTGGTGATAACTTCCAGATCCATCGTACTCAAATTGCACTGGCATAGGACTGCACGAGCGTTTCCTTTACGATGATCAAACTCGTCATCGCCAGCGATTGACGGAACTGCTACTGCTTAACTACCAAATAGAAAATGATTGAGTGTTATTGTGCCTAGATGGAAGGGGTCGGCTTGTAAGGGCGTTCAGTGCGTTAGACAAAAATTGGCTTCAGAACCTCATCTACGTGGCAACGAGTATGGAAGATGAAATAGAGTAATCTCTTGAAACTAAGAACCAGCTTCTTTCAGTTGACAGCTAGATGAGTTGCTTTGGGTGGATTGAACATCCACTTAATGCCCCTCTGGACAATTTCCGCGGTGACCTTGAGTATGTTCAATTTTTCAAAAAATTCACGGAGATCTTTCTCTGTTTCGAAAAAATCGTACCATGGCCCATTCAATTCAGAGCAGGTGTTGTATTTCAATAAGAAACGAACCTCCCCGATCGAACTACACAGGACTTAGTGCCCATGAATGGTACGACATCAGCTGGGCAACATGAGTAGTAACACAACTGAAGAGAAATCGCCACCTATTCTCGGCAGTCCCACGAACGGTAATACAAAACTGAAAACCGGTGTGCGGCGTCCCAATACTGCTCCCCGTTATCACATGCCATTGGCTGGAGTGCTTGATTAGCGCATATTGGAAAGTATTTTGCCCCAAAATGTGGCGTGTATGCCGTTGTACCACAGAACTTGATGTAGTATCCTTCAGCCACAAAAAACGCGAAGGTCGCTGATCACACGATAGTACTTGAACTTGAAGGAACATTCCATCGATGTCGGCTGATATGAACCTTGAGGTTTGATCAGTTTTAACAAAGTGATGGTGTGGTAGATACCGTTCACGTTCCGAGCAACTTTCCACTTGATGGCAACTTTGACCCTTACTTCCTAGCCCTTGATTAAGTCGCCGTTAAGGGTATTCGAAAACTATTTTCGTTAAAGCTGGTAATTCGAAAGTCGCTTTTCCAAAAGTTTCAATTAATCAAGGGCGGCGAAATAGGTTTTGGACATTTAAATGTTATCTTCGACCCTTAGCGTTCAGAAAAATTAACTTTTTCCATTATGAACTCTCGTGTTTTCAGGAATATCTTGCGCAAGTGCATCAGAGGTGGATTGTGGGTCTTCTTGCTTAGTTGCCCCAAACGACTCGTGCCAAGGTAATATCGTACGACAACTTTACCTGGCTAGCAAGATAAAATTCTGCTACACATTGGCTTTAACAAAAGTCGAGTCTAAACCTGAAGACAACGGTAAAGGGCAGTTTAAATCCCAGCCTATGCGCAGGAAAACAGCTTAGAGTGAACAGTTTTCCGTGGCAATGACGTTTTATAATGGCCGAGTGGAATGATAGATCTTGTTCGAGGATAGTAAAAAGTTTTCATAGCAATATGTTTGGGGTATGGATGTGCTAAGTTATGGAGTGTTTCTTGAGGTGCCGTAATACTGAGTAAGTCGGCGCCGAAACTCAAACTTGCGTCACGTAAGGCTGACAATAAAAGGTTCGAACGTTTGTAGGTTGCGTGACGTAACAGTAAGTTCAACCGAGTGATGTCAATATCCTCCTCGGTATTTTACCATTGACTGAAGATGTCTACTTTCAGGACTATTGGACACTCAAGATTTACTGCAAAAGATATCGCGAAAAACTAAAGCTGTAGTATCTTTACCACAAGAGTTCGACAACTGCATTTCGTCCGCGCGGAGGACTTTTATATTACTGACAGAGGGTATTGTGATATTCTTCGCTGAAAGGTACGATATGGATATGATTGACCGCTGAAAGGTGTATATTGAGTTGGGTGCAACAACTTTAGAACTACTGTTATTGGTTGCTGAGGATTTTGATGGACAAATGCTTTCAAGCCCATGAAAAAATGTATTGTGGGAGCTGTTGCAACCGTCTTTTCTGCATTTTCAAGGATTCGGCACTACTGGAACACATGATTTTTCCCTTATGCAAGATAAGCACAGTTTTTCTTTTTCCATTAACTTCACTCGCAGCGTGGGAGTTTTTTTGTTCTGCAAACACACGACAATCTCAGAAACAATGCGATGTGTCGGGGGCGCGTTGTTACAATAGAAGTTGCTTTATGTATTTCTTTTTGATATGTGTTAGCAGCGAATGTCCTTGATGCAAGTCTAGTCTTGGATATTGAGTTGGTGTTATCCTCAGCTTCTGTCTTTGCGGAAGGTTTTTCGTAGATTCACGTGCCTAGGCCTTCTCATTCGATTAATCGTTGTAATCGAAGAGTGGCGGATAAACCCATTGTTTCTTAATCGCGAAGACTGATCAAGACACCTTCAAATCTGGCGAAAGTTTTTGCACAGCCGTGTTAAGAAGTGAGGCGTTCTTCAAGTCATATGAAAGTGGCCTGAAGACGCCGACAAGATTTGAAATAGAGGCAGAGTAGTTTGGGATATTATCACGATAATGCATTTTTAGAGGTGCCAAACTGCTGAGTTTGTCCGAATGCACAACTAGAACGGCTATTGGCTGAGCAAAATTTTGTAACAGAGTGTTAAGTGTGTTTTTGTGCAGTAGGCTTCGAGTTTTTGACTAAGTTTTCGAGATGTTTTTGATGCTCCTAAATGAATATACGTTTTAATTCGCTGGCCACTCTTGAATTTCTCATCTTCAAAATTATATGTTAGTTTGCTTTTTCGTTGTTTTGTATTTGAATTGAGAAATATTCTTCAATGATAGAGAAAAGTATGAGTGGTAAAATTAAAGTTTTTTTGAAATCTTACGGTAAAATTGAATGAATTCACCGCTGAAAACGTTTCATCCCTCATAAACTCATCGCTCAAAACATTAACATTAATAGCTCAAAACTTTTTTTCGACGAAAAGAAAACAAGCTTTAGACGCTTAGCTTCTTCAAGGTTTTTAAATTCTTTGTGCCGGGTAACAGAGCATGTAATTGAAGATAACTTATCCTACCTCTCATCCTACCTTTACATTCGTTATCTAACCTTGAATTTTTACCCACATAATCCAAGTCTGAACTAAATTGTTTCGTTGAACCTTTCTTATTTATTGAAATATCAAAGATCTCCATTTTACACTTATAGAGTCAAACCCTCTCCTCCCCCTTTCTAAATTCGGTCAATTCTAAATATTTTTTGACAGTTTTGAACACATGTTTAGACTTACTATTGCTGTGATAATAATGTTACCAAAGCAACATTTCGGACTATTCAAGGGTATTTCACAAGTACGGAAAACAGATCAAATATCTTCAAAAATCTGTAGAATTATTTTAAAATGAAACTTGACGTGTTCTTGAAGTCTAACTGGCAGATTACATCAATGAAATTTTGCAGTTTTGTTTGTTCTGTTTTTGTTTTCTTAAAGGAAGGGGATTCCTATGTTTATCTAGATGAAAGTCGAATTGTGATTGGTCAGTTTCTTTTTTCACCCTATCATCAGTTTTATTCTGACTGAAGTAGACTAAGTACTTTCGGTTTTGATCCTCTATTCATTTTGCTCAAAAACAAGCGCAATATTGGTTCTTGGTGAGAAAAAAATCGCTGCTTTTATTGAGGAAAAACAAACAAAGTCAATTCATCACAAGGTGAGTTTCAAATATAGTATCTTCAATGGGAGTTTTTTTATACTTGTTTGATTGTCGCATGAAATGATATTGGCTGTTAAATTGGTACCTGTCACCGTTCGTTTTTTACAGTTGTGTTTAGACTTTGTTTTGGCTATTGCTATGATTCGTACATCTATCAATTGATGTATTTGAGATTTGGAAAAGAGAAAACTCCTCAATTATCATCATATAGTTTACATTAAATAGTATTTACAATTTCTAACTAAATCTATTCAAAAATGCAAACCAAACACAAATTGCAACAAAAGTCTTTTTGTTTTTTTGTTCAACTCGTTTTTTTACAAATTAACATTTGATTATATTTTAAGATTAGGTTTAAGATCTGAATCGGGTTCAAAAAAAAGTCATTCATGCTTGAATCTCTCTTTACACCCAAGTTGGGCCTTAAACGTAATCACAACCACAAATTATTGTGCAGGATCTTGCGATGCAAACGGAAAGAATGCTGTACAACAAGAATTTAAAGAACCGACTTTCTGATATCTGTCAAGTTGATTCAGTTCAAGTCACCTTCAGATCAGCTGAAAATCAAAGATAACAATAGCTCCCACAAAATATTGAGCTACATTTTTAAACTAAGTTTTGTTACGTAGTGCAAAAACTCAAAAAAATTTGCAAATCAGCGGATCGAATATTTCTTCATCTACGATAGTTCCATATTTCTGAAATCTATTCGGTAACTTATTAGGGATTATTGTTCCGACCCATTTTAGTGGGGGAGGAACTATATTCCCAAATGGGTTTTTTTGTTCAGTCAATTTTGGCCGATTGTCATAATCATCGTAGAGAATTGTGAGTGGTATCATTAGAAAGCCCGTCCTGCGTAGAATATGGAATTAAAGAGATTTTTTCGAATTTCGCTATTTACAAGGAGTTATCGAATTTTAAAATTTTGTGAATAGTAGACAATATTCCGCTGTTTTTATTCACTTTTTTCTTATTTTTGACCAAATTTTCAGGGATTTTAAATCAGGGATCAGTTATTGACAGATAATATATACAAAAAAATAAGCCCAACGATCATATATTGTGTTTCAGGGGTGTACTCACGGTTTTCATGGCTCTAACCGATTATTTTCGTAAATTTTCGTATTTTACGGATTTCTAATTTTTTGCTCTCTATATTTTACTTTTTGTAGTCCAATGACTTACTCCCCCAATCAAAGACCCGATTGGATTTTTTATGAGTTATAATTTAACCTAGACAACGGTTTCTGAGTTACCTAATGCCACTTGTGACAATGAATTTATTTGTTTTTAGAAAAGGTCAGTGAATTTTTGAAATTTGTCTCCATTCTCTCCTATTTCTCTCAACTTCTGGCGTAGTCTCGGTAAAAACAGGCAAAAACCCATTTACTGTAGTTGTAAAAACAAACAACCGTAAGAATTTTACATTTAGCGAAATATTTTTTTTTGTAATACCAGTTTTTGAAATGTTTTTTGGAGCTTAATTGCTCGCAAAACATTTGCAATCAATTCAAATGAATAACTCGGTTTGCTATGTTTAATTGGAAACCATCCATTAAATGAAAAAAAAAGAGAAAAAAAAACAGTAATCACTTCATAAGTGATTTTTACCGAGAAAAATCTTTACTGAGTTTGAATGATTTTGGACAAACAAGGGGAGTAATGAAGCTGTGAAGTAAAAAAAACTTTGAGTTATAGATGAAGTAAATTACCTAATTGCTAGGATTATCGCTGAAAAAGCGGTATCAGCAATAAAGCATTCAAATAGAAAAATGCTATTTGCTGCCAGAAAAAATCCAAATGGAGTTCTCGAGGACGTTCGTTGTTGATAAAAACTTCACTGTTTTGATCCCATTGGTTTAATCTTAATTCTTTGGGGCATGTTTGAATTATTTTTATATAACGTCGATGGAGTTGACTTAAATTTCCGAGTTACAATTTGAAACATTTGTAAACTTTGTGGTAAGTTTATCAATGCACTATTTTGTTTTAGTGAGCTTCAGAACACTTCAGCATACTGAATTAATTAAGATGTAAACCAATTTTTCTTGCTCAAAAGCCTACATTAAATTATGTCTTATTGTGGATTCTAGTTACATTAATTGCGGACTGTAGATATAATCAGTGTTGAAAAGAGTTACGCGCAGTGTCAAAGTCAGATACCTAAATTAAGCTAGAACCTTTTTTATAGTGGGTGAAAAAGTACATAGCTTGTATCTCAATTCCGCGGTTAAAATTTAAAAAACATTGCGGACACGGGTTACGCAATTCCCTTCAATTTAGGCCAATGTTGATAAAATATCTATTTTTCCCAATATTGTTTCTTACTCAATGCGTTAGCATAGGAAAAACGAACAACAGATTCACAAATCGGTTAGAATTGCCTGTGAGAGTTTGGATATACTCTCTGGCGTCTGCCAAATTCCTCAAAACTGAAAGTTTTTACATCAATATGCCGTGGATTGGTGATATTGATGATTTCTGAAAAAAAAACGTTTATTCTGTAATTTTATCATTTTGATTATTACTTCTCAATTTTAACTATATAGCTCATTTAACTTAAATTTAGAATGCCATTAGTGTATTCCCACTGTCGATAACTGTTGGTTTCGCAATTCATCTAAATGGGTCTTTGGATTCGGATTAGCTGCCAGACGTAAACAGAATATTTTTTAATGGTCAAAATCAGCGTGTCCAGGCCAAGCAGTCCCAGACAAAAAAGTCCCAAATTGAAAATATCTCCAGGCAAATGATATCCAGACCAATTGATCCAACAAAAACATACAAAATAGTCCAAAGTTTATATCGAAACAATTGAAAAAATACTCAAACAATTACTAAACATAATGTTTGAGTTAAGCTTCTGAATGCAATATTTTAACTGATATGAATTAAGATTTAAATAAAAAACGTGATTCAAGATACACATCTTAGCAAAAGGTATGCTGTAATCAGTTGATTATAATTGTCATATGTTTCACTATGTATAGATGGGACTATTTTGTCTGTGACAGTTTTGTCTGCTTTTGGACTGGGAATACTTCGTCTGGGAATACTTTGCTAATCAGGACAGTTTTGTCTGCTCACCAAAAGCAATAGTATCAACTAAATGCTCTAAAGGGCACTGGTCTGTGAAATTTAAGAGAAAAAGCTTTCCGTCCGATTTCAAAAAGACCAAAAATGATTTTGTGGAGTGGGGGGTCACCAAATACGATATGAGTGACAAGTTGCTCCTTTGTCGCCATATCTCACACTGCAAAAACCCCTTTTTTGTCATGCAGTGAGATACTTTTTATTGATTTAAAGGGCTAAAGTGGATCAAATAGACCACTTTATTTGGTCTTTCACTGTCACAGGAATAATTCTTTGGCTGTTCTCATCTTCTAATAACTTTTTTACAATAAGCGCAGATTCCGGTCCAAGATGAACAACTCTTCGTTAATTGGATCTGACGAGATGGCGGAAGATACGACCTTTGCAGACTACGTCTCCTCTGTCGCTGAGGACTTCCAATCAGCCAGTCGACTCCTCGTCAATGACATTCTCATCATCATCAATGCTTACGTCACTCCAATCGTCGGATTTATAGGTGGGGGAAGTTCTTTTGCTCTTTTAGGAATCCTGCAAGACTCTGGGTAGATTTTGAATCATCTTCCAAGCACATTTCGACATTTGCGACCGCTCACCACTCCCACCCCATCCCACTTCTCCTACTCCACCCCCTTTGAATTTGATCATCCGAAACCCGTATTTCACACCTTTACTGTGTACAAAATATATTAGTTCTCATAGTAGAAAAAAATTTCCTCGTGCGTTTTCCGTTTCTGATTTTACCAATTTTATTCTCATAACAGCTGTAAGATTTTTTTAGAAGGCATCTAAAATTGTCAGAAAGCTCAGAATTTATTCTGTAAAAAAAATTTTCAACTTTCAGGTGATAGAAAATGACTCAAATCAGGCATTTAGTCAGTCCCAAATATTTGACAATTTCTGTTATTGACAATTGCGAAATCTCTATTTCAGACTGATATTTTAATTTCTTCAGATGCCTTCTCGAAAACTTAAGGAATTTTTGGCCCTCTTCTGGACAAGTATACGTTTGTAGTACATGAATAAATTGGTTTACTTTGGTAATGCAAAATCTGAACTGAGAACAATCTTTTCATCAGCTTGTTAAACATACCATAAAAATGAAGCATTTCGAATTAGAGAAGAATATTTCAATTTTTGTCAACAGTGACAATACTTCAGCACCCATTCTAATATAATCATGTCAATGTTATTCACAATGAAAAAAGCTAATTGGTAACCTTTGACAGAAATGACTGAGAAAGCGCAAGAAATTGGGTTTTTTTACTGGTGAATATGATTCCCTTTGCCACGATTTTGAGCATTCAGTTAGCCTAAGACCTAATTGCTCAATGTTTATGAGAAATTATTTGAGACCATATGGGACACGTAATTGTTCTGATGAGATGCGCTTTGGAAACACTGGAAGTCTGCGAATCGTTTCCTTAATCCACAATTAATAAAGCGAGGCACTTTTATAAGCAAGTAATCACCAAGTTGGTTTTCTTTGATTTCGGCCTAGTTGACATAACTCTAACCATCGTGGTCACTAATCGTGAACAAGAGTATCGGTGTGGACAAGAGTGCTATATAAATGGACTCTGCGTACAATAGGAGAAAAAATGAAAACAATTTTAGAGTTGCGCACAGAAGCGAATGCCAAACATGAGCCAAAATTTTATCTATATCTACAAATGAAAAAAAAACTGTTCAACATGTGGCTATTCATGTCTCAAACTTCACATACCAAGATTTTAGATCCACTACCCCAAAATATCTCAAAAATATCCTTAATAACTTAAGCAAATCCCTAAAATATGCGACCGATTTTTCTCTACAGGTTTATGCTGTTCAGACTGCTTCATTTGACCATGAAATGAAACCAGGCGGCTCGTTACATGACGTTCCGACCCGAGCTCATCTACATTTTCGACTTAATTGTCAGCCAAATGAAGAGATAACAAAAATAGATGTTTGAGTTTAAAGCAATCGTTACACAACTTATCTACAAATTGAATTACATAATCTCATGCCTCATTACAGCGCAAACATGATCTGACATTAAAGAGACTAATAGACAAAGAAAAGCAAAAAACAAAATTCGCACAAACAAAAATTTCGCGGCAAAAACTAAATGTCTAAATTTAAAAGCAACTAGTAACAACGTCAAAGTGCAGCCAGGTAAAAGCTTAACTACACAAGTTTACTTTTTTCTAACGATACAGCAGATGGAAAGTTTTCTTATTGAGACTGGGTAAAAAGTCGACAAAAAGAAGGAACAGTGAGGCGAAACTTAAAAATTAATCAAATTTTTTTACACCAAAAAATTTCAAAAATCTTAAAAATCATTAGCTTTCACCTAAAAAATCGTTAAATAATTACTAAAAACTCATTAAGAAACCAAAAAGACCAGTCTATGGTTAGACTAAGCCATAGAAGCGAACTAATGAGAAACTCAAAAATTTACAAACGATTTGCGAAAACACAAACTATTGCTACAATTAAAGTCTTTAGCTATCATCTGAATATTATGTATTTTTAATTCAATTGTTCGATTCTACTGATTCAGTTGAAAGATTTAAACAGAAAGATTGAATAAGTTTTTTTGTGCCACATAGGAAAACCATTGGGATCTGTTATTACGCGATTGTTCTGAAAGAAGAGAAAAAGAAACACCAAAGTTGGCCACTCCATAAACGTTCAGAAAAACGCAAATTGTCCAACAAACAAAACATCAGTGACAAATAATATCAAAAGATATGTTATCTCTTGAAATAAAGAAATTGGATGGGACCTCTCATTGATGAAAGTAAGTTACAATTTGACGAAAAGAACAACAGAAACTGAGAAGTTTGAAAAAAAACTTCAATATCTTTATCATAAACTTTAAGACTATTCGCTATAAACTGACTGCTTTGGGTAAAATCTTTTGTTCAATACTCAATTAGAAGTCTATGAGAGCAGTCAGCAATTTACGGCTACCTAAAGAACAAAAACAGCAAATTCAAGAAAAAATTGAGCGAGAAAATTGTTAAAGGCATTAAAAAACAGAGCCTTTCACTAAAAAAACTCTTTATTTTCAATTAACCATTAAGAGCAATGGATTTTTCTCAATTATCAATATGTTTTCAAAAAATCAACAAACTTAAACAAATACATTAGAACCACGAAATTTTCTAGAAAACAAGTAATATCAACGCAAATAATTTCATTAGCCTTCAATGCAAGCCAGTAAATACGCTAAATTATGCCTCGCTGGGACAAAAAGTTTGTTTTTCAATCTTTTTTAATCAGAAGGACTTTACAACAAGTTATTGACTATGAAAACGACAAAAGAGACAGGCAAAAAACCAAAAATTCAGTAGAAAAGTGCCAGAAGAATCTGTCGAAGCAATTCAAATCAAAAGCTCTTCTCTGAAAACTTTATCTTTGATCCGTTGAACTTTATCACTAAAAAAATAAGGACCATCTGCAGGAGAATGATGTAGTAAATTTTCAAAAGGATCCGAAAATAAAAAAAGTACCCTAAAATGAAAGAAAAAATTCTGAAAACTCGTTGCATTGAGGTTTTAAAACTAATAGCCAGAAGTCAAAACCACTATCCAGATTAATTTTGGCTGCAGTAAAACGGCAAAAAATTCTGCTAGTACTGCCATTTACCAACAGTTCACGAAAAAATGTTAAGATTGGTTAATATTCACAAAAAATCGAAAAACTATTTTTAACTCTTAACAACCATTAAATCATAATCTTTCAACGGAGCTCAATATCTACGCTCAGATATAGCTCGATGGGAGTAAGAGAATGTTTATTATGCATGGTATTGACATGACATCACAATAAGTCTAATGACTGTGAAAACAATAACAAAAACAGGCAAAAAACCAAAACTCGTTGAAAAAAAATGCGAGAAGAAAGTGTCGAAGCCAATTAAACCATTAGCTTTACTCTGAAAACTTTACATGTGATCCACTGAACGTTCTCCCAAAGCCAATGGTAATTAAATTTAATTTGGATATTGTGTATAATGTTTGGATAATGTGATAAGAGTTCAAAAATAACCAATAAAACCAAAAAATCCAAAAAAAAATTTAAAAAAACTGAAATCTTGTGTCATTGAAGTCATATTACCAATAATTAGAAGAAAAACCGCTAACGAGAATAATTTTAGTTGCAGTATAAAGCAAGTGGGTCCTGACAATACTGACACTGACCAAAAATTCACGAAAAAGTTTAATATTTGTTTGTGTTCAAGAAAAAGTTTTCGAAAAATTATTTTTAAATTCTTAACAGCCATTAAATTGAATAGTTTTCAACGGAAGTCAATAAACACAGTCAAAGATGCCACAATGGGAGTATATTTATGTTTGTCACGCATAGGTAATCAATATGGGTCACACATCACAATAAGTCTTATGACTATTAAAACAAAAACAAAAATAGGCAAAACCCAAAAAATTCAATAGAAAAGTGCGAGAAGAACGTGTCGCAGCCATTTAAACCATAAATTTCTCTATGAATATTTTGATCTGTGAGCCGCTAAACATCTTTGTTAAGCCAATGGGAGCTATCAATATTTGGATAATGTGATAAGATTTCAAAAGTAACCAATAGAACGAAAAAACCCAAAATTTTTTTTATAATTTTTTGAAATTTTGTTTTATTGGAGTCTTATAATCAAGAGTTAGGAGATAAAACCGCTAACCAGTTTAAATTTGGTTGCAGTAGAAAAGAAGAGGGTGCTGCCACCCCAGGACTGACTTACAGTTCTTGATAATAAATTTGATTCTTTAATGTTAAAAGAATCGAAAAATTGTTTTTTAAGTCTTAACAGCCATTAGCTGTCCCCCTAATGCACTAGATAATTTCACTTATTGCTCATTATAGAATATATTGCACTGTTAGTCAATGAATCCATGCTATAGGACTCCAAAAAGTTAGTAAAAGCTCAAATAAGAAATTCAAAATTTCATTTAAAATTACGAAAACTCAGAATCGAAGCCGAAAAAACATGAGCAATTCCTTGAAAACGATGTTTTTTGTTCATAGGGCTTAATTTGACTGTAAAAGAGGTTTGTCATTAATAGAATTTAGATATAAAAAGTTATTTGTCTCTAGGTGACTTAAAAAAAGCAAAAAAGAGAAAAGTTTTATATAAAAAAAGAGCTCTCAAATAGAATTCGATTTTTTTGATAGTGAGCTTCCCAATGAGACCAGAACTAGTCTTTTTTATCGCATTTAGTCTATTAAGAACAAAATAAGTCCATTTTTTGGCGTGAAATTTAATTTTGAAATACTATTTTTATAGAAAATATTTTAATTTGGAGAAAAATTACACTAAAAGTGAACAAATATCGAATGTTCACACAAAATTTCAATCCTCGATAACTCCTCGAAAAAAACGAAAATCAAAAAAATCTTTTTAATTTTGAATTCTACGCTGGACCAGCTTTTTAATGATATCACTCACATTCCTCTACGATGAATATATCGATCGGCCAAAATTGACTGAACAAAAAAAAAACCCATTTGAGTATGTAGTTCCTCCCCCCCCCCACAAGTGGGGTCGGAACAAAAAAATGAAAGCTGACTTGCCCTATACAAGACTGCCATCACTCCCTTTCATAAAAACCACGCCTTGAGTAGAGACAAATTACTCAAAATTATCATCGCTTAACGCATATTGTTTCTCTTTTGCATTTTTTTGGTACCCGGGCCGAGGATTTTGCCGAAAAATAACGGGGAAAAGAGTGTAAAGAGTGTACAAATAATATTTTTACACCGTTAGTGCCCCCCTTATTAAGGGTGGAATTGCATATTAAAGTGTAGTTTTAGTGGTGTAATTTTAAGATTTAACGGTGGAAAAAGAGTGGAATAACTTATTTTTACACTCTTTAGATTACACCGTTAAAACTTATTTTTACACTCTTTATTACACCGTTAAAACCTATTTTTACACTCTTTATTACACCGTTAAAACGAATTTTTACACTCTTTATTACACCGTTAAAACTTATTTTTACACTCTTTATTACACCGTTAAAACTTATTTTTACACTCTTTATTACACCGTTAAAACTTATTTTTACACTCTTCATTACACTCTTTTTCTATAATTTACACCCGTAAATTACACTTTAATATCCAATTCCACCCTTGATAAAGGGGGCACTAACGGTGTAAAAATATTATTTTTTACACTCTTTACACTCTTTTCCCCGTTATAAGCATTATTATATATATAAGCATTTTATCATGTCCATTCAAAAACTCTAAAACTGTTTCAGGGATAGTTCTGAACTCTTTGGGAATAGCAACCCTCTTCCACATGGGCATCAACTCCTCATCAATGGTCTTCATGCTCATACTGTGCATTGGTGACATCATATCTGGATTCGTCGACTCAATTCTCATCGTGGGGTGAGTTCACTTCAAACACATTCCAGGAGAAAACACGCTTCAGTAAAGGCACAGTCGTTAAAAAAACTGTGGGTTTTTTAACATACATTCGAGCAAGCACCCATAACTTTAATTAATTTTGCGAAAATTTCTGGCTGTTCACGACCACGGCAAATACATTGTATAGTTATAAATTAGCATAATTGTTCCTTTGTTGCTATATCTCACTCTGTCAGGCCCTTTTTTTACATGCTTTAAGATCGTTTTCTGGAATCAAAGTAGTGAAATGCACCAAATTGTCCACTTTATTTGGTAAGCACACTGGCTCGCGTAATGTAGGAAATGTTCTTCCTTAATAAGGATAAGGTTCTGGCAGATAAAATGGCTATCTGTAAAGAATCTGGACGCCAAAGTTTTATACAGAACACAGTTGCGCTTTTAGAAAACAGTTGGACTTTTCAAACAAACGCTTTTTTCCTAACATCGATAGATTGATAGACATAGGTTTCGATTTCAAGGCAATCAATTTGATTTAAAAAATTTCTATCAGGACGTCAACAATGAGTTGTTATAAATAATACAACATCGGACTGCCTTACAAGCACCAGAGGTTAATGATCTCAATGCCACTCCTAAACAGTATTGTAAATTATTCAACTATCCAGATGGCACGCTTTACCTCTGCAGCGACCCGAGCTTCGAAAACTTTAAAATTCAACTGGAAAACAATCTAGTCAGAATCAAAAAATAATACAGTGACAATCAATTAAAGCTCAATGATGACAAAACCATTATCATTGTATTTTAAAATGCGCGACACAAAAGGTAGCATCGGAGTTGGTCCACGCCTCATTGAAGAAAAAGTAACGTCAAATAGCTGGGTGTCTTTATTGATAAAGAACTCAATTTTGAACATCAAGCTAAACACTTTTTTATCGAAAATGGCACACGGCATAAAGACTTTGTGTGCTACGAAATATAATTCCAAACAAAGAAAATTGAGTGCTACTCAGTTTTTTGCTGTTAGTCATTCGCATTACCCTGCTGTTCTGCTTAGCACTATAAACTCAACTTTGCGAATATAACTAAAAAAAAACAATTGAGCAGGGCAGTCACAGCCTGGTATAAAACAAATTTCGTTCAAAATCAGATCTTTAAACCGAAAAGAAATTGCTTGCCAATAAATCAGTTACCAGACTTACTGTGTCCATTGCACGCCAGAAAAATAATTGACGGTCTAATTCCAGCTTTTTCAAGTCAAAAACGGAGTCAAGCCTCCCAATAGCAACTTCTATATGCATGAAGGAACTAGAGTGATATTTGTGTAAGGAAAAATTTCAGTCAAAACAAATGAACAAGTTTTATAAGGAAAAGTCTGATCTTGCACAACTATATCAACGGCAACTTTCTAGTTTTCCGGCTGAAAAGTAAAAAAGATTGCAGTTAAATATCGCTCTTTTTTCATGAATTAAATACAGCGAGGACCCAGGCAAAGCTACCTATGGTAGTTTATCATAGAAAGATTTCAAGTTCAGTTGAGTGTATTATTTTTCATCATTATCTCTTCTTGATGCATTTTTTTACAATACCTTTATCTTTTACACTACTTGCTTATGATGGCCTTGACACATAACCAGGATCACTTCAGTGTTTTTAATGTTTCAAGATGTGCTGACCAATCAATTTTCACTGAACACAACTCGCCCAAGCCTTGTGTGCCTTGAAAAAGGCTTCAAAGACGTTTTTGTCGTAAAAACTGGTGGACAAAAACCAAAAACGCAACCCCCTCCCCCCAGAGTTGTTTTGCCACACAATTGAAAATTATGATTTTTTAAATAGCTCGTTTCTATGTAAAGAAAAGTAGCATGCACGCCGGGGGGAGGGCGTCGTACCCCACTAAGCGGGGGGGAGATGAAATATTTAAATCCATACTGTCTCTCTTTTCAAGCACTCGTTTGAAGGTAACATTGATTACATTAAAATTTATAAATGGTGATAAAAAATTTTGCTGGAAAGAGAGTGGTGCAGTTTTAAAATTTAGTTGCATTAGGTTCATATCAAGAAGTTAATCTGGTTATACATATGAAGAAAAGTTGAAAAATTTACTCGACTATATTTCACAGGTTGAAGATTTCATTGGCCAACAAGTATTGAAAACTTCTCAGTCACAGAGCTGGAAAAATGTATAGTTACGTTTTCATGAGACTAACTCATAGATGAAAAGTGGATTGCAGACATAGTGAGAAAGAATTCAATACGCTCAGTTCACAAGAACACATTCAAAAATAAAACATTTAGAATTATATATTATTGCTGACTAAGATATTTTCATGTGTCAGGAAGCATGATGTCTTTATTCATTATTGTTGACAATTCGTTAGTCATTTATATTAAAAAGTTATCAAATTTGATGAGATGGTTAAAGAGACAGTTCAATTTGGTGTTTATTCAAATTTATTTGACGATTGACTTCGGTGACGGAGTAATTTAGAGCTCAGATTATGACCCAACTCTTTTCCTCCATTTTAATGTAAGGCTCATCCTGTGTGTACTTTTCACGCTTGAAAGATTGTAAACGCTTGTAGTTCATATATGTTTATGTAGCAGATTTGAGGGTGGACGGAGGTGGGGAATATGAGAGAGGGTGGGGGATGCGGGGTTGGGTTACAGGGCTTCAGTTATGACGTTTTTCGGAAACAACTTCAGAGATGCTAGAGATGGTGAGAAAACATAAATGTGAGAAAATAAGATGGCAACCGTTGTTGGAATAATGAGTTAAGAAATTTATGAAGGTTGGGGGTGGGGGTGGGGGACGGGGAGGGGAGGTGTGGTCTGCAGAGAGCATCGGAATCAAGGATGATAACATTGGTGAGAACAATGCAATCGACTTTGTTTGCCCCCAGTAGTCTCCGTTGTCTGACATTTTCCTTTCCCTAACATAGCCTACTTTGTGATTGGTTGATCCTTATCTTTTACAGTCACCTAACCAAGTACATCTAAAAAGATGGAGTGATACCTGAAATATTTCGTTATGCTACAAAAGATATGAAGTGAAGTTGCTTTTTGATGTGAATATTGATGCAAAACGCCATACAATCTTCCCTTATTAAAAAAACGTTAACTACGAATCACCTTTTATGAATCAACGTTAACTTGCTAGGTTGCTCAGACAACTAGTTAGAGGTTCTTAAAAAGGTTATCAACCATTCACAAAGCAAGTTCAAAATTCAGTCTGTTCTTCTGAAAAAAAACGTTTTGGTTTCTACTAAAATACAGGAAAACTCTTGAAAGAGAAAACAGTAAATTAATTGCTATTTTACTCTATAATGAAATGCATAGTTAGACGAATGCACTGATTTGGAACAAATATAACCATTTTTACAATTCAACAGAACAAAGTGACTAAACACGACAAATATTCTCACAAATTGGTCTCCAACACAAAAGATGTTTTTCTCAGTTTTGGCCCAAATTTGGCCGAACATAAACTGCTAATCTATTTTTCGTTGACTTAGTGTCCAAGTTTTACGAATGCTGTTTTCATCAAACGAGAAAAGGGTTTTTTTCTTGTATGTTTTCGGGAGACCATTCATAATTTTGATACAATTAGTCCCTAACTCGGGCACTGAATTTGTATTATGTAGATTGGCATTTGAAGGTAGATCCATTATTGATTCTTAACAAAATTATTTTTTTCTTATTCAACCTTTATCCACAGTTTAATCTATTTAGCCATTCTTATTTTTGTTCAGTTTTGAACATAGAGTTCGTTTTCGTTTTGGAAAGATTTCAACGTCGGTATCAATTTTGTTTTCTTACGAAAATTGATTACATTATATTTTCCGTGCCTGCATTGAACTAACTTTATCTCCTGGGTAGTATGACACTATGAGCACTTCACGATAGATTGTCAAAAACAAGATTAAGCTGTACAAGACAACAAAAAAAGGCTAGCAAAAACGCCATTTTTCGTTGTGCTCTGGCTTAACTTAAAGTTGTTTTTGTCGGTGTGTAACGGAAACATTTTTGACAATATTTTCTATTACAAACTGACGTGTTACGTCTAACGCTACAGCATCTTAGAGTGGCGATCCAGTCACATTCAGCGTTAGAGTCCGGCTCTCTTTCTTGGGTATGCTTAATAAAATTTAGGGAAATTGGAAACGGCCTTCTGGGTTTCCGCAGTCTGGATTTAGGTTATTGATCTACTCTGCAAAGTATTAGTTGACTGAAGCAATTTTCCGTTACAAGGAGGGTTCACCGAGCAATCTTGCAACCATTCACCGATGTTTGATCTTTCCAATTTGGTACGTGATTTTTTAAAAGAATTGATGGATATCTGCCGCACGTCAAAGCTAGGAGGAGCAACCCAAATAGACTGCAAACAGCAGCGTTGGCTACTCCTTCCTTTATGGTACACAACTCATCAAAGCCACTTTGTTGACTTAGAGTAGGGCCATTAAGCAAAGCCGATTTTGAAGGGCGCTCACCAATGCCACAGGTTTGGAATGAAATTTTGTTCACAGTCTTGCGATAATTTTGAAGTTTATCAAATCAAATATCTGCATCTTAAGCTGATTTTTTTTATTTTTTAAATCCTTTTGATTTCTTTATTGGGTTTTAAAGAGCTGTTCTAATCAGATGGATGAATAAGATTGCGCCACATGCTGCGCTCCACGAACCAACGTGAAAATGTCAGCAAAACTTTGAACCTAGGAAAAAAAGATGCGTATTGTTTTCACATTCACTCTTTTGAGTCTAAAAGAAGCAGATATCAAAAATGTAGTGATTGGTTGAAAAATCGAGGTAGAAAAACTACAAATACCATTCGGAATAAATACTTCGCAAAATAAATAAAAGCAACATTATCGACTGTGTATTCTAACTTCAAACCTAATTCATTGTTGGAAGTCCCAAACAGTTTCATGCCTAACAGGTATCATCTCCAAATCAGTGAATAGTCTCTAATTTGAGCTGAGAAAGCTAAGTTTCTTTAAAGTATACGATTCTGTTCTTTTGAGACGAAATCAGAACTGTCATTAAGTATCAGACCAATACTTGTTGAATAAACCACCTATGATGCGCTAACTTACTTAGCCACTATACTTTGATTCTAATTGAAATCAAAACCTCAGGGAGAAACAACACAAGGTGAGTTTTAACTACAATTTCCCAATTTTTGCTAAATTCTTATAAATAGCTCAAGTTAAAAATTACACTCAGATTTCACTATTCTCCTGAAGAGTTGGAAAAAAAATTAGGGTATCACAATAATCAGTAATTTGCATATTGCATATAATACTACCACCAAAAAAATTAAAAGGAAAAGTTTTAAAGAAATCACTCATAATTAACAAGAGGCCTATTCAGTTCTACCGTTTTTGTATTTTTTGAGCACATACTCTTCTATAGTCACAATCTTGGCCGCGTCTCTGACACAATACTCTGCTTATGGTTTGTACTTGTTGCCAACCGATTAGAACTCATCCACCCAACATGAGGGTATCAAATGCTTCGCGCGGTTTGCCTGACTGAACTGAGCTAGTAAACCATATCCAGTTCAGAATTGCTCTGAGGCCCTACATTTCCAGTTCCCTCCTTTTCCATCATTTTGACCCTAGTGTAGTAGTACTCTACCGATCGTCATCATCATTGTCGTCGTCGTTGGTGGCGGTTCAGCTTCAAGTCTAATGCCTAGCCCATCGTATCAGCCCGATCGATTTAAATTTGTTGCCTGAACTCGTTGCTAATCAGCTCATCGAGCTATCCTTCTATAAAAATGCAATTTGCCAATTTCTCCCTTTCTGCCTCTGGGGCCAAGGGTTTGTCACATACCCAAATCTGGTACGCTCTGTTTGCCCAGATCACGACTGTTTCGCTCTGATGGAGCCTGATGTTGTGCACATGGCTTTGCAT
>NW_027450111.1:0-37350 GCF_964194025.1 Convolutriloba macropyga | reverse complement strand
ATCTTAGTAAGATCCCAAAAAGTTTCCCACTAACATCCAGGAAAGTTCCGAGAAACATCCGGGGATCTTACCGGGAATCTTACCGGGGATTGTAAGATGTGGTAAGATGGAGTAAGATCCCGCATTTCCCGGCGGGAAACCCGGAAAAACAGGATTCCTGACACGAATTGCGGGAAAAATAAATTTCCCGGCAGGAATTCCGGGATCAATTGTAGGGATCTTACCAGGAAATCAGGGAGATAATAAGATTCCCACCAGGACATCCGGGAAAAATTTTCCTGACAGGAATTCCGGGATCAATTGTCGGGATCTTACCAGGAAAACAGGGAGCTGTCAAAATTCCACGGGAAATCCGGGAAAATTTTCCTTACAGGAATTCCGGGATCATCTGTAGAGGTCTTACCGGGAAAGTAGGGAAAAATTAATACTCTCTTCGGGACGTACCTGGAAAAAAGAATGTCAGTAAAAATGGAGGGAAAAGTATGGAAAAGGCCAAATTCCATTCGATGCTTTGAAAAATTATTTATGGTTTGGGCTGGACCAAGTTGTTGAGTCAATTTTAATTGTTTATGGCATTTGAAAAAAATTGGGCTAGAGGGTACCTCTCCTCAAGCTCAAGTGGCAATGTATTTGTTTACAACACAGCACATGAAGAGAAGGCCACACAGAACGGTGGTACAAAAATACTGTCTAAAATTTCTAATATAGTTCTAATGTATTTCTCACCTTAAAACTTCTCTCTTCTATTCTCTTCTCTTTCTCTCTCTCTCTCTCTCACTTTCTCTCTTAATTCTAACTTAGAAAAATCCTGAATTTTTTCTAAGTTCTCAAAAATTTTCACCTCTTCTCTCTAATTATAAGAACTGTCTCACAGTACAGTTCTTAACCTCTTCTCTCAGCTATCACAGCCACAAGAATCAGCTTTAAAAAGCTTCAACAGAATTGCTCACCGAAGCCTCCAAACACTACAAACGTTTTCAGTCTCACAGCACTGAAAGTTTAATCAACCTGCCAGCAAACTGCTCCAATCTCTCCTTTTCAGTCACATAGTACTAAAACAACTCTGTCATATCCTTGTTTGTGAGGACACGTATTTGAGCCACAAATCTGTTTAGAAATTGTAGACACGGATTCGAGGTGCTAATCCGAACTTTTAATAATTAGTGGGATTACCACTTTTAGATTGTTTTAACAGTTGAGCTACGAATGTAGCCGCGTTTTATTCGCTATGGAAATCCCTCTCGAATCCACTCGGGTTCTGCTTATAGGAAAACAGAGCAGAATGAAAGCAACTGAATTTAGTAGTGAAAGTTAAAGGAATGACAAGATGATGAAAATGGGTTGTGTGAACAAATGAAAACTTGACTTATTAGTCGGAGTCAAACTTAAAAAGATCTAGTACTTAAATGCGACAATTTGAACTAAATAAGGTACAACTGTACCACATATCCGCGGCTTCAAATAAATTTTTGACTGCAACAGTATAAAATTTAGAATATTAATAACATATGTAATGGTTATTATAAATAGTAGAGTATGCGAACAATAATGAGTCAACAAAAAATTGCAGGGTAATTGAGAAGCATATCCACATAAATGAGAATGAACACAATTCTGTCATCTTTACATATAATTCAAACAGACAACATAAATAAAAGACAACAACGCACAAGTGAGGCACAAATGCTATAAATTAAATATGTTCGTTAAACTATTACAATAGCAACTATTTAATGTAAAGGCATCACTGGAGGGACACTTACAAATAATTTATCAATAACACCTAAGAAAATTTGCAATTTTATTGCGAATCCAGATTAGATTAAAGGTATGGAAATGGAGGGAAAAGTATGGAAAAGGCCAAATTCCATTCGATACTTGGAAAAATTATTTATGGTTTGGGCTGTACTTGAACCAAGTTGTTGAGTCAATTTTAATTGTTTGAGGCATTTGAACAAAATGGGGCTAGAGGGTACCTCTCCTCAAGCTCAAGTGGCAATTTATTTATTTACAACACAGCACATGAAGAGAAGGCCACACAGAAAGGTGGAACAAAAAATACTCTCTGAATTTTCTAATATAAAGCAAAAATGCTATTAGTTTTATGCAAAACAATACTGTGACTGAATGGCTACCAAAAAACAACAAAAGATTAGCACATTAACAAAAAACTGTTCTTAGAGATCTTAAAATATTCCTGGTGTGTCAAAAACGATTTAATGACAATTAAAGCAATTCATGGAGTTTCAAATACGGCATAAAACTCAATTCCGAGATGTTTCAAAAGTCACTAGTAAAAATTTGATACCGATGCAGCCACTAATTGCTAAAAACCCGGGAAAAAACAGGATTCCTGACACGAATTGCGGGAAAAATAAATTTCCCGGCAGGAATTCCGGGATCAATTGTAGGGATCTTACCAGGAAATCAGGGAGATAATAAGATTCCCACCAGGACATCCGGGAAAAAATTTTCCTGACAGGAATTCCGGGATCAATTGTCGGGATCTTACCAGGAAATCAGGGAGCTGTCAAAATTCCACGGGAAATCCGGGAAAATTTTCCTTACAGGAATTCCGGGATCATCTGTAGAGGTCTTACCGGGAAAGTAGGGAAAAATTAATACTCTCTTCGGGACGTACCTGGAAAAAGAATGTCAGTAAAAATGGAGGGAAAATTATGGAAAAGGCCAAATTCCATTCGATGCTTTGAAAAATTATTTATGGTTTGGGCTGGACCAAGTTGTTGAGTCAATTTTAATTGTTTATGGCATTTGAAAAAAATTGGGCTAGAGGGTACCTCTCCTCAAGCTCAAGTGGCAATGTATTTGTTTACAACACAGCACATGAAGAGAAGGCCGCACAGAACGGTGGTACAAAAAATACTGTCTAAAATTTCTAATATAGTTCTAATGTATTTCTCACCTTAAAACTTCTCTCTTCTATTCTCTTCTCTTTCTCTCTCTCTCTCTCTCACTTTCTCTCTTAATTCTAACTTAGAAAAATCCTGAATTTTTTCTAAGTTCTCAAAAATTTTCACCTCTTCTCTCTAATTATAAGAACTGTCTCACAGTACAGTTCTTAACCTCTTCTCTCAGCTATCACAGCCACAAGAATCAGCTTAAAAAGCTTCAACAGAATTGCTCACCGAAGCCTCCAAACACTACAAACGTTTTCAGTCTCACAGCACTGAAAGTTTAATCAACCTGCCAGCAAACTGCTCCAATCTCTCCTTTTCAGTCACATAGTACTAAAACAACTCTGTCATATCCTTGTTTGTGAGGACACGTATTTGAGCCACAAATCTGTTTAGAAATTGTAGACACGGATTCGAGGTGCTAATCCGAACTTTTAATAATTAGTGGGATTACCACTTTTAGATTGTTTTAACAGTTGAGCTACGAATGTAGCCGCGTTTTATTCGCTATGGAAATCCCTCTCGAATCCACTCGGGTTCTGCTTATAGGAAAACAGAGCAGAATGAAAGCAACTGAATTTAGTAGTGAAAGTTAAAGGAATGACAAGATGATGAAAATGGGTTGTGTGAACAAATGAAAACTTGACTTATTAGTCGGAGTCAAACTTAAAAAGATCTAGTACTTAAATGCGACAATTTGAACTAAATAAGGTACAACTGTACCACATATCCGCGGCTTCAAATAAATTTTTGACTGCAACAGTATAAAATTTAGAATATTAATAACATATGTAATGGTTATTATAAATAGTAGAGTATGCGAACAATAATGAGTCAACAAAAAATTGCAGGGTAATTGAGAAGCATATCCACATAAATGAGAATGAACACAATTCTGTCATCTTTACATATAATTCAAACAGACAACATAAATAAAAGACAACAACGCACAAGTGAGGCACAAATGCTATAAATTAAATATGTTCGTTAAACTATTACAATAGCAACTATTTAATGTAAAGGCATCACTGGAGGGACACTTACAAATAATTTATCAATAACACCTAAGAAAATTTGCAATTTTATCGCGAATCCAGATTAGATTAAAGGTATGGAAATGGAGGGAAAAGTATGGAAAAGGCCAAATTCCATTCGATACTTGGAAAAATTATTTATGGTTTGGGCTGTACTTGAACCAAGTTGTTGAGTCAATTTTAATTGTTTGAGGCATTTGAACAAAATGGGGCTAGAGGGTACCTCTCCTCAAGCTCAAGTGGCAATTTATTTATTTACAACACAGCACATGAAGAGAAGGCCACACAGAAAGGTGGAACAAAAAATACTCTCTGAATTTTCTAATATAAAGCAAAAATGCTATTAGTTTTATGCAAAACAATACTGTGACTGAATGGCTACCAAAAAACAACAAAAGATTAGCACATTAACAAAAAAACTGTTCTTAGAGATCTTAAAATATTCCTGGTGTGTCAAAAACGATTTAATGACAATTAAAGCAATTCATGGAGTTTCAAATACGGCATAAAACTCAATTCCGAGATGTTTCAAAAGTCACTAGTAAAAATTTGATGCCGATGCAGCCACTAATTGCTAAAAGTTTTCTTGGAATATAATTTTGGGAACAAAAACAAACAGTTTTCTTCTGTCAAATCCATTACATCATATTTCATCACAAAACTCACTCATTTACAGGGGGTCACATGTTGACACTCAAAACAAACGACACTTTTGTCAGGGAATAAGAAGTGCGGCAAACTCTCAAGGCATATTGAACACGGTTTTTGAGACGGCCGAGCAATGTCAACCTGCAGATCCTGTCGGCAAAGTGGACATTTGGGGTCTTCACTAAAAAGATACTGCCGGCGAAAAACCATCAACCATCTCCATAGGCAACTGGCACAGGCGTAGTGTTTTAATGAGGGATCCTCGTGAAGGGGAACGGCGTGAGACATGTCGCTCTCCAGGCAGGACATACATTTAAACACTGCTTCAGCCATTTGCTGACACTTGATGGACAGATCACGATCTGAAAAAAAAACTATAGTCAACAATGGGGCCAACGCAAGTCAGTAAAAATCTAACTACCTGAGATCACTTTATGAGAGCACTTTATTGATAAAACTGAGGGCAACAGGGAGACCACAACGTTTACTACCAAAAAAAACTAACAAATTGAGAGTACGCAATTTCTTTGAAAACATTTAAATTCGCCGGTTTAAAATTTCTGCAAAAAACATTCATGAATTCTATGCTAAAGAAAACTGAGAATAGAACACTTCTACTCCATGACCAGAATCCCAAGAGACTATTTAAGTTATATTTGGGAAAAACATTGAATGAAATAATGAAAAGAATACAATTGTACGCAGATGAACGTTTTGTTTATTCCTCAAGGACCCATTAAAACTTCTCTTCGGACTGCTTTCACAATTAGGGCCCATTATCTTTTATCGCCACTGTTTACTTAGAAACAATCGCGATAAAAGAGTGTGATTAAAATCGTAATCTAATGCTGAAGTGTTTTTCCAGTGTCGGTCGAGCATTAAAAATTTATTCACTGGCAGTTTATTTAACTGCTGTTATCGCAACAAGTGTTGATTAAATCAAATAACTGTCATAGTTTCTACTTACTAAAACCACGCAATGAAAACAATGCCCCGCCCCACTCTGTGTTTTAGGCACTTTAGAGAGTCTACAATCATTCGGAAACCAGGTTGAATAACCTGCATGTATGTAAAATTCCATACAAAAAAGGGGAGATAGTTCAGCATTTCGATTGAAATACATAAGCACAAAAATTAATTTATCGCAGCGTACCAATTAACCACTTCACGTTTACAACTCAATTTCGATCTTCATTGTATTTTATTATATATTTTTCCACCATATCATAATCACTATAATTTTTCAAGAAAAATTAAGGATTTTAGAATTTGGGCTTTTCAAGACACCGTAAAATGATTGATAACAATACAGATTATGTTTTTCAGGGTTTCAGTCCATATTAATATTGAATTTGTTTATGCATCATTACTTGTAGGCAATATTATGATTAATTGTAGTTACTCCACCTATAACTATTAACATTTAACATTAATAACATCTAAGAAAAGTGGACATTGTCTCTGAATGTCAGAGATAATTGATGATCTTGTTTATGGTATGTTTAATGGGTCAACGCTGGTCGTTTACAAACCCTTTACAATAAAAAAGCATGTGTTAAACCGCTATTCCCGCTGTTTTATTGTCTAACTACTACCAAAAGTTTTCAGATTTCCTCAGTAAACGTATTTATATAGACCATTAATTTTTTTGTTTCTTTTCCAGGATTGCTGATGAAACATTACGGAGCGATAATACGTACGAATTGGCACATTTAAGGATATCGGATTTCACATCTCAAAATATTTTTAAATATCTCATAATTGCCTTAATACCCTTATTGCTCGGATTTCGTTTTCATAATACGCGCAAGCAAAATTCTCAACTCCTTATATAATTAAGGTAAATTGCGTTTGAAACGTTCTCTTCCCTGTATTAAGATTGAAAAAAAATCAATTACTAATCCAAGTAAATTTACTCGCTTTTCATTTACGATCATTTCTGCATGGAAACGGCCTCTAATGAAGTTTGGCTTTGTATTGAAATTAAACTTATATCCAACAAGGCGGCTCGGTATTGTGCAACCGCACATAAGGTTCCGACCCCGCTCATCCCCAATTTTGGCGTAATTGTCTACCAAATGAGGAACAGATAAAAAAACACCCAAAAAACTTTCAGTATTTTTCAAAAAAAATGTGTATGAACAAAAAAATCACCTACAACGCGGACAACTCAGTGGAGTAAACATTTCCGCATTAGATTGATGATATCAGCAATTATTAAACTTCTCAGATTTGCAGATTTTCGGACTCACACGCAAAATATATCGGTTACGTTTCTCCCGCTGGTATTTGCTTCTCAAGGGCTTCAGAGAACTTTTGGTCACTTACGTGGCAATTGATGCGGGCTTCCGAACACTTGCTTTTGTTCTTTATAACGTTAGAGACTGTATCTTAAGTATTGGAAAATGCGTGGCGATGGGCATTCCCTGTGAACGTGAGTTTGTCCTTGAAAATTTAGGAGTATATTCAACAAGGAGGCTCGGTAATGTGCGATCGCACATAAGGTTCCGACCCCGCTCATCCACAATGTTGGCATAATTGTCTACCAAATGAGGAACAGATAGAAAAACCCAAAAATTCAATTATTTCAAAAGAGTAGTGTATGAACAAAAAGATAGCCTCTAAAGCAAATAACTCAGTGGAGTGAAAAATGATGCACTAGAGTGATGATATGTCAATATTAAGAAAGCGAGTTAAGACGAACAACAAAATCAAACAACAATAACAACAAATATTAATTACATCCAAAATTTTATGTTCGTTTTAAAAAATCAAACCTAATAACAAAAACAAGATACTTTTAGATAAAACTAAAAAAATAACGTATAAACCACCAGAAAAGATATGGGATCAGTCCAAAAAAAGTTTGGGTAACAATAAGACGAAAAGAACAAAAACTTCGTTTTTTTAAAAAACAATTGACTTCAAAGTAAAAAAAACCATTCGATTTCAAGTAAAATATCCCAAAGGTTCACGATTACCACTGCTTCTATAGAAGGGCATTAAGACCTGTCCTTATTCAATTAAACAAAAATTCAATTAAAAACTGTCCTCGCCAGAAGACGCTGTCGAAACCGTAAAGCCATATTTTGGCCCTCAAAATATGTTTGATTGCGCCTTATTGAAATACTGATAATGTATTATGTGCTCTTTCTTTAATGAGACTAGGCAACAAGTAGACAGACAAGAAAAAAAGGCAAAAGTAAATAATACTTTTGATTTTCTTTTCGAAACAAAATTAATTCCAAAGTTATGAAAGCCATTAATAACAAAATGAAATACTTAATAGGTTCGTTTAGTCGTCCAAAGGAAGCCCTTGAGAACTGCAATTATCCAAAATATTTCTTCGGTCTACAAGAAGAATGTGAAATATGTACTTTTTTTTGAGAAAAACCGTGGGCGAAGCCAGTGAAGTCACAGCGAATTCTTTAAAAACATTAGATTTGTGACACCATTCTTTTTTGACACATTTTTGGACACCAATAATGTCATATTTGACCTGTAATTAATGAGACTAGGCAACAAAAAGGCAATAAATGAAAAAAATTGCGAAATCAAAAAAATCTTTTTTTTTATTTTGCAAAACAATTGTTTTCAAAGTCAAGAAAGCCATCAGCTATCTACTGATATCAGAATACTGGCTCCTCTATTCTTCTATGACAATCCAATGAAACCTCTCATTAAACAGAAAATTTCATACGACAAAAACAACAAAGTAAAAACGACAGTTACAGACAAAATTAAAAAATTTAATTATTTCTTCAAGAAAGAAGTGTGGCATCCCTTAGAAAATAATCTCTATCTTTCATGATTTCAAAATGTTCAATTTTGCCGTATTTTGCCGATAATGTAATATAAGAACTGTCAACAATGTGATAATGTGAAAAACTGCCAAACATCTAAATATAAAAAAAAAATCTGAAATCTAGTAATATCAAGTCAAGTAAACGATAAATTAGGGCTTAAAACCGCAATAGAGATTAACTTTTAAATAAGTACAAAGAAGAAGCTTTCTTTCATTGCTGACACTGAGCTACAATTTGACCAAATAAAGAAAAAAATTACAGGAAAAATTTCATTAAGCTTTTATTTATTTAAAAACCAATTAATTTTAAAAGTCAAAACGACAAAAAGCTTAGAAGTACAAAAACGAAATGTACTAGCTGTGAGCTGCTTTGGAAACCAATTGAACCTATCACTCCTGAGCTTGGATTTGATATAATCTGATCTTCATATAATATAAAATAAAATCAATTTTTCTTTAAAAAAAGACCGACTGATTACAATCCGAATTTTTGGATTGTAACAGTCCAAGACAGATCCAAAACTAGCCCTGCCAATACTTAATGTCCTCAAGAACACTTGATCGTTTCAATGTTATAGTTATCGATAATTTGTTAGTAAAATACTCAAAAATTCTGCGTTTTTGATAATCAACGAGTAAAATTAGCCAAAAACGGCAAAGTTTTATTTACAGAGCACTCTCAACACAAGTTGAATTAGAAATATCCCCCTTTTGAGTCCACAAAGATTGAATTAGTGTTGTTTGGGGATAAAATTCCGGCAAATTTATTCAAAGTGGACTAAAGAAGCTTATTACCTGCTGTTTTTGATGAAGAAGGCTGAATTTTGAAATTATTAGCCTGAGTTTTTGACAAACAAAATTAAGTAAAAACAATCAACTATATTTTTTCTTTCAAAATAAAATCAACAACACTATTTTTTAAAATGTTCACAATTTTTAGCAAAAGCGACGAAAATTTAGGCAGAAGTTTTGAAAAATGTGTATAAAACAACGGAATTCACTCTATTTTTGTCAAAAGTTGGAACCTCGATAACTGCCTGTAAAAGACGGCAATTTTAAAAAAAATCTTTTTAATTCCTTATTCTACACTGGACGAGCTTTTTAATGATACCAGTCTCAACTCTCTACGATGGTTATATCCGTCGGCGGAAATTTTCTGAACAAAAAAAACGCATTTGAGTATACAGTTCCTCCCCCCTCAAGAGGAGTCGGAACAATCAAGATAAATATTCAGCAAGTTGACAAATTTTCAATGCAATCAGAACTCGGAGACGTTGTTAAATTCTGTCTTCTTGCACTCACTCAAAACATGAAATGTAACTTTGCAATAAACATTGCCCAAAACTTTTTTCAAATCTGTAAAATGTAATTTCAAAATTTTATAACCATAACAAAAGTTTGATTAAACATTTACATTTAACAATCACTTTGAAAGCAAATGAAAAGTTTCGTCCTTTAAATACTAGTAAATTTTTTTTCTAAAACCTCTTACTTGTCTATCTATTCGATCACGTTCATGTAATTTGATCATTTCTCTAATCATTTTCTCTTTAAACATATTTTTTGTCTCTTCCAGACTTCTATTGCAAAGTTGTTCTACTTTCTCGAGAAGTTTGTGTCTATTGATTGGCCACTCCATGTAGATTGACAAATATTTTTTTTAAAAAAAATCTGGACAGCTCGGGAACTTTCTCTCATCTCATATTTTCCCAAAACTCTAAGACATTTTTTTTAGATATTTGACTGCTTTCCTTGTAACGCTTAATTAAATCAAAAAACTTAAAAGGAGAAGTTTTTTAATGAAAAACTCTACAGGTAAAATTTTGTTTCTTATTACAAGATCCCTTGCGCTGTCAAACTTTTTACGCAAATGGCAAACATTCATACCCCAATGTATTTGTCTGTTTATTCTCAGAAGTGATGAGGCTGTCAGAGATTGGAGAAAAATTGCACTGAAAGTGAAATGTGCAATGATTCTTTTCCTCCATTTTGCTGTTTTCATCATCAATCAGTCAGTCAGTTAATGCAATCGCTTTCAATGCCATGGCTACCATTTTTCGCAATTTGATGTACTATAAGTCGTCCATTGATACCTACTATGATAAATCAGATATGAGCAATCCCGCTTCAGCAATAAATTTTAATTGTAAACCAAGTAAGAATAAAAGAAAATCTATTCAAGGGCACGATAAGCAAGTATGCAGTGTGGAATAAGGAGTAAAGGTGATTTTAGGCATCTACAGTCTAGAACGAGGCAAGATTCGCGTGTTCGGATACAGAACTCCGTGTGACAACAATGAACTGCAAATTCCAGGAAAAGACATCGGTTATATGCCTCAGGAACTGGCATTATATTTCAATTTCAGGATCAGCGAACTTTTCTATTTCTACGGACAAGCAAGTGGTATGAGTACTTCTCAGATCATACAACAGTCGGACTTCCTTTCTGAACTGCTTCATCTTCCGGACAACAACAGGATCATCGGAACACTAAGTGGAGGTCAAAAACGGCTGGTCTCGTTTGGAACTGCTATGATCCATGATCCAAAATTGATGATTCTGGACGAACCGACAGTAGGCGTCGATCCAGTGTTAAGTGCCAAGATCTGGCGACATCTGGAATATTTGGTAAGCAACAGAGGCACGACTATAATTATCACCACCCACTATATTGAGGAGGCCAGGCAGGCGAAGAAAGTTGGGCTTATGAGGGCAGGAAGGCTGTTGTGTGAGGACGAGCCAGAAACTCTGATCAAAAACGAGGGAAAGAAAAATTTGGAAGAAGTTTTCTTGGATCTCTGCAAGCGATCAACATCTCCTCCGCTCTCTATTGGTGAGTTGCAAATCGAGTTGAGACTTCATTTTTTTCTTGAAAATGAACAAAACATTGACAACATACAAGATTGACAATCAATACATGACCACATCATTAATGACAAATTTGAGCAAAAAAGCGTGTCGAAATTACCCTCAAAATACGATCAAGTGAAGTGATAATGAGGGCCAATGAAGCAAATTTTTAGAATTTACCTCCAAAATTATTTTAGAGGGGTAGGAGCTAATGGGTGGCAAGGAGAGAACTAGCATTTGATGAAGATTGAGCGTAAAATGATTTTTATCTGTTCTTCTTTTTCAAATATTTCTTCATTATGTTTAACTCTCAGGTGACTACGGAGACGAAGAACTCAGCAAAGATGATGACACAAAATCAGAGACCGAGTCCATATCCTCAGATGGAACAAAGAGCACTAGTGGACTCTTCGAACCCAAATCCAAAAGATCCAGCTGGTTCTCAATCAACTTCACCATCTTTTACGCGTGCATTTTTCGGGAAACTATCATAATTCTGAGGGATATCCCAACCCTCATGTTCAACTTCGTCACACCTGCAATTCAGCTTTCTGTGTTTCTCTTGGGGGTCGGAGGCAACCCTAAGGGTCTGAAAATTGGAATCGTAAATGAAGATCTAGCCCAGCCTGAGACGTCGATTAGCAATCAGTTTATTAGATATTTGGATAGAGGCGATTGGGGTGATTTAAAGAGGTATAGGTCTATGGACTCTGCAAAAAATGCAGCCGATGACGCTGATGTTGATGCAATCTTTCATTTTATGCCTAATTTCACTTCCGCCATGATCAAAAAGGTAATAAAAGTCTTTCATAGATTCAACCGAATTTGTAAAATTTTACAGAAAATGTTGCAGAAACTAATTAAGATGAGATTTATATCCAATAATTATTTGGGACGCATCACTGACCTAATAAAGAGTAACGTCTCTGGGATGTAAGCTATATTATTAGTTTAATACGGAAACGCATAAGAACAGCCTGAAACAGTGGGAAAATTGAAAAATTCACGGCAAAATTTTATGTTTTCATCAAATAATTTTGAGAAAATTCTGAGCTCAAGTTTCTTCTTTCGTATTCAGGAAATTGCGTTAATTTTCTGCATTTTTGCTGCATTCCTTCTGTTTAGTCCTTATCATTCGTTTTTCGGCTGCAAAACTTAACTTTTTAGGTTCAAAATCCCGGACAGTTTACGTCACGAGACGCAAACAACAGCAACGTGTACCTCACATTAGACGGCGGGTCTCCTCTTAACAATGACGTCATTTGGGGAAAAGCTAGCTTCACCTACGACAAGATCGAGCGACAGTTACTCAATCAGTACTCTTCCAATGGAGTTCTGGAAACAACTGGAGTCTTCATAAGTGAGCCTATGTTCAAAGAGGTCGATTCATTCACCGAATACGCGGCTCCGGGCACTATGTTATACGTCATATTTGTTCTCGCTTGTTTATTCTCAAGCACGCGACTTGTGAGCGAACGCAAGCAGGGTTTAATCGAACGATTAAGTATTTGTGGAATAACGGGAAACTACATAGTTCTATCAATGGCTTTCGTGCAAGCGTTCATTTTAATGATACAAACAGGCGTGTTTTTACTAACTGGGGTTGTTATATTCGGGGTTCCCCTGGAGGGTAAATTACCTCTGGCTATTATGTTCATATTCTTCGAGGGAATGGCTGGACTTATGTATGGAATCCTGGCATCGGTAATGTGTACGGAAGAAGCCCAGGTGTTCCAAATTGTTTATGGAATGACAAGCATTATGATGATGATAAGTGGCATTTTGTGGCCATTGAATGCATTACCACCCATCTTGCAAGGGGTCAGTTCAGTTCTGCCGCTGGCATTGCCGGCAAGGTCACTGCGATTTGTGTTTCTTAGAGGGTGGGGTTTAGATTACAGTGAAGTTCAGTTAGGGTTCTATGTGCTTGTGGCATATTTCTCCTTCCTTCTATTGTTGACTGTTGTTCTTCAGAAAATACTGCACAAGAAAGGCTGAATTACCGATTTCGGATAGCAGAAGATTTGGTGGTTGTGGTTATTATATAGGAAAAATATAATTGTATGAAAGAAAGAGTAAAAGTTATTTTTGTAAACTGGTGAACTGAAATAAATAAAACAAATGATAACTTTTTCCAACATTCTCTTTTAAAGCATTCCAAAAACTGTATTTGAGACCCAATTGGCGTTTCACTTCATCAAATATACAGCAAAAATTTTCAATAAATTACCAAGCAGCACCTACAAGTGAGAACTTTCAGTGAAGATTTGATAAACTATTTTGCTCACATCTCCGAGACATGATTGTTCTTGTATGCTGGGATGGATAGTTGCATATCTGCAAATTATCTTCCTAGTCTTCAATTTGTATTGTGAGAGACTTTTCTGAAAATAATCAGCAAATTTTTTCTTTCATTTCGGTCTAATTGGCAGATTAACTGTCGCTTACAACTGACGCATTGATGGAGTGGACAGGTGTGACAATGAGCATGAATAGCAGCTATAAAAATTTTCACTGCTTTCCGCACTTGCGCATTCAAAAACATGGATTATTGTGATGGATATTTCTAAGATTGAAGCAAACCTGAACTATCTCTGCGTACTGTCGCTGTCCTCAATACAGGTTTACGACTATAAAAATAAAAAAGTATATCTGCTTGATGAAATATACCGTTTGCAATGCAATGTTCAACAAGTAGCTGGCTGATGCGTGTCACGTTCTCGACTTCAACGACCACAATCTTTGAAATGTGCTGCTGATTTCAGTAAACGCAGTTTACGACTTGATGGCGGTAATCGAGTGAGCTAATTGTTCCGACCCCACTTGTGGGGGAAGGAACTATATACTCAAATGGGTTTTTTTTTTTTTGTTCAGTGAATTTTGGCCGATCGATATATTCGTCGTAGAGAAATGTGAGTGGTATCATTAAAAAGCTGGTCCAGCGTAGAATTCAAAAGTAAAAAGATTTTTTTGAATTTCGTTTTTTTCGAGGAGTTATCGAGGATTGAAGTTTTGTGTGAACAATGGGATCTTTAGCATGATTGTTCACTTTTAGTACAATTTTCTTCAAACTAAGATCTTTTTTACGAAAACATTAATTCAAATTTCTATAAAAAGAATAAATTTTGAGTTCGTAAAAGTTGAATGCAAGGCGATAGAAAGACTAGTTCTGGTCTCATAGGGAAGTTCACTATCAAAAAAAAATCGAACTCTAATTGAGAGCCCTTTTTTAATAAAACTTTTCTCTTTTTTGCTTTTTTAAGTCACCTAGAGACAAGTCACATTTTATATCGACGTTCTATTAATGACAAAACTCCTTTATAGTCGAATGAAGCGCAATGAACAAAAAACGTCGTTTTCAAGGAATTGCTCATGTTTTTTTTTGGCTTCGATTCTGAGTTTTCGTAATTTTGAATGAAATTTTGAATTTCTTTTTGAAGTTTTACTATTTTTTTTGGAGTCCTATGGTAGGGATTCATTGACTAACAGTGCAATATGTTCCATAATGAGCATTAAGTGAACATGTCTATTTCATTGAGGGGGCGGCTAATGGCTGTTAAGACTTAAAAAATAATTTTTCGAATTTTTTTTTTGAATATTAAAGAATCATAATCTTATTATAGTGAATTGTAAGTCAGTCCAGGGGTGAGAGCACCCTCCTCCTTCCTACTGCAACCAAAATTAAACTGGTTAGCGGTTTTATCTTCTATCTATTGGTTATATGACTTCAATGACAAAAAATTTCAATTTTTTAAAATTTTTTTTGGATTTTTACGTATTATTGGTTACTTTTGAAATCTTATCACATTATCCAAATATTGACAGTTCCCATTAGCTTAAAAACGATGTTCTGTGGATGACCAATAAAAATTTTAAACAAAAATTTATGGTTTAAATGGCTTCGACACGTTCTTCTTGCACTTTTCTACTGATTTTTTGGTTTTCTCCTGTTTTTTTTTTGTTGTTTTAATAGTCATTATACTTACTGTGATCTCATAATGAATACCTATGCATGACAAACATAAATTTACTGCCACCGGGGCATCTTTGAGCGTTTTTATTGACTTCCGTTGAAAGCTATTGAATTTAATGTCTGTTAAAATAAAAATCATTTTTCGAAAATTTTATTTGAACGATAACAATTCCTAAATTTTTCTTGAACTGTTAGTGAGTTTCAGTATTGACTGGACCCACTTGCTTTTTACTGCGACTAAAAATATTCTGTTTAGCTGTTTTATCTTCTAGCTATTGGTTATATGACTTCAATGACAAAGATTTCAATTTTTTTAAATTTTTTTTTTGGATTTTTTGAATTATTGGTCACTTTTGAACTCTTTATCACATTATCCAAAGATTATTGTAATCCAATTGGCTTAGAGAGGACGTTCAGTGGATCACAGAGAAAGTTTTCAGAGAATAGCTAATGGTTTAATTGTCTTCGACACTTTCTTCTCGCATTTTTCTACTGAATTTTAGTTTTTGCTGTTTTTGTTATGGTTTTCTGTCATAAGACTTATTGTGATGTCTTTTTAACTATCTATGCATGACAGACATCATTTTCCTCCCTATGGGTTATATCTGAGCATCGTCATTGAGCTCCGATGAAAGATTGAGTTTACTGGCTGTTAAGGGTTTAAAAATAATTTTTCGAAACTTTTTTGAAATTCAACCATTCCTAATTTTTTTTCGTGAATACTCTTGGTCATTGTTGGTTCTAACAGAATCCATTTCCGTTCTACTATAGCCAAAATTAATCTGGTTAGCGGTTTTATCTTCTACCTATTAGTTTTAAAACATCAATGCCACGAGAATTCATATTTTTTTTGGGTACTTTATTTTGTTTTTCGATCCTTTTGAAATCTTATCACATCATCTTACTGCTGAGAGTCCCTATTGGTTTAGGGAAGAAGTTCAACGGATCATAAATAAAGTTTTCAGGGAAGAGCTTATGATTTGAGTTGCTTCGACATTTTCTTCAGGCACTTTTCTACTGAATTTGTGGTTTTTGCCTCTCTCTGTTGTTGTTTTCATAGTCATTAACTTGTTGTAAGGTCTTATTGATGAAATACGATTGGCAAAAAAACTTATTGTCCCCTCAAGGCATCATTTATTGTATATACTGGCTTCCGTTGAAGGCTAATGAATTTAATGGCGTTGATAATACGTGTTTTCCCGCAATTTTCGTGCGTCTAATGTATTTGTTTATATTTGTTGATTTTTTGAAATTATATTGATAAAAAAAGGTTTTCCCATTGCTCCTGAAAAATTAATTTAAAATTGAAGAGTGTTTAGTGAAAAGTTCATTTTTTTAATGCCTTCGACCCTTTTGTCGCTCAATTTTTTTTCCTGAATTCGCTGTTTTTGTTCTTTAGGTAGCCGTAAATTGCTCACAGATCTCATAGGCTTGTAATTGAGAACTGAATGAATGATGTTGCTCGAAACATTCAGTATATAGCGAATAGGTTCCTTTCGTCAAATTTAACTTCTATTCATCAATCAGATGTCCCATCGAATTTCGTGTATTTCAAGAAATAACATATATATTGATATTATGTGCCACTGTTGTTTCGTTTTTCTGAACGTTTATTGAATGGCCATTTTTTGCGTTTCTTTTTCTCTTCCTTCAGAACAATCGCGTAATAACAGATCCCAATGGTTTTTAAATGTGGCCCAAGTAAACTTATTTAATCTTTCAGTATAAATCCTTCAACTGAAATAGCAGAAACAACAACTGAATTAAAAATACATATTCAGATGATAGCTATTGATTTTAATGGTAGCAAAGGTTTGTGTTTTCGCAAATCGTTTGTAATTTTTTGAGTTTCTCTTTAGTTTGTTTCTATGGCATAGTCTGACCACAGACGGGTGCTTTTGGTTTTGTAATGACTTTTTAGTAATTTATCAAGGATTTTTTTATTAAAAACCAATGTTTTTTAAGATTTTTGAATTTTCTTGGTGCAAAAAATGTTGATTAATTTTTAAGTTTCGCCTCACTGTTCGTTCTTTTTGTCGGCTTGTTACCTAGTCTCGTTAAGAAAACTTTTCATCTGCTGTATAGTTAGTAAAAGGTAAACTTGTGTAGTTAAGGTTTTATCTGACTGCATTTTGACGTTGTTACCAGGTGCTTTTAAATTTAGATATTCATTTTTTGCCGCCAAAATTTTGTTGGTGCTATTTTTTTTCTAGTCTCTTCAATGTCAGGTCACGTTGGTGCTGTAATGAAGCATGGCATTAGTAATTCAATTAGTAGATAGAATGTGTAACGATTGTTTTAAACTCAAACATCTATTTTTGTTATCTCTTGATTTGGTTGACATTTTAGTCAAAAATGTAGATGAGCTCGGGTCGGAACATCATGTGCGAACGCACATTAACGAGCCGCCTTGTTTAAAATCATTTTAAATTTGATGTATATAAAAATCATTTTAAAGCTTGAAAAATGTAGTTTGTTTGGAATGTTTCAAGCTTTCTTAAGTCGTTAAAAAGATTCTGGAGTTTTTCAATTATAAAAAATTACAAAACAATAAAGCAAAGCAAACTACAAAATTGAGACTGACAAAATTAGGATTGACACTGAATCAGACAAGGAATTTTTTTTCAGTATAAACTCAAAATGGAACAATGCATTTATTTTAAGTTGTCAGTACTCCGGCAATCGACCATAACAATTTTGAAAGAAAAGATTGCAGTTTCCAGGTTGCGAATGAATAGTATTACTGCTTTGCAGTGTAACACTGCCCCCTCCAAAAAGTTAATAGAGCCCCGCAGTGTAAATAAAAGCAAACTTGAAACTTCTCTGCTCTCTTGTATTAATTACATTACAGCACAACAAAAATAGATCTTCCTGAATTGAACAAAACTAATAATTCAAATCAGATATTATAGAGCAACCGTCAAAATGTTCCCCAGATAAAATCAAACACTTCAGAAACAATTTCTCGACACTTTATCTGATACCAAACATGGTACATTAACTACAATCTCGGCAACCAGTGAGTGTGTAAAACTTGAAAACTTGATACCTGGTCTTTTCAAGACTAAAAAACTTATAAATGATAGATAAAATATCTTTTAAATTGAACTTAAAATATTGGGTAGGTTCTGTAACACATTTTGGTATAGCATCAATATAAAACTTTTAAAACTGTTTGATGTGCATAATACTAAATTGAGTTTTGCACTAATGACAGACAAATCACAGTTTTTTTTAAAAAATCTTTCTGCTGAGTAATCGATTTGTAAATCGGTTTAAAAATCCCACCGAAAAAAAACACCAAAGTTTTAGATAAGAAAAAATGTAATCATCCATAGAAACAAACCCACATCGAAATAAACCCCCTCGGGAATGAATTCCCACCTGAATAAGTCCCTATTTGACTGTTAAAGAGTTGCGCATGTGTCCTGATACGGAACGATCTCAACTGAGATATTATCACGACGAAAATTCAAATGTAACGAGGAATTTTTTCGTGGGGTTTTTTGCCTGTCTAAAATTAGGGTTTTTTTCCGCTGTGGTTTATTTCTAAGACCCTTTGTTAGATTTAGAGTACTCAAATTAAACAATTTCGAATGGAACTTTGGTTAAAAAACAGATATTGTGATTAACCCTGTAAAACAAATTATGATACAAAAATTCACCCTTTCCTATGTAGATACTTTTGCAGAAGTATAGTGATTATCAGCAACCCAAAGAAATAGCCCAAGTTAATAAGAAACGCTAGCTGAACAACGCCAAAGGTAAGATCCCAGCCTCTCAACAACACATATCGCATCGCTCTCGCTGGAATTGCCAAAGGCAAGACCGAACTGATAATTTTCAGGAATCCGGGCAGAGCTTCCAGAGGCCAGAGGATGCCGCTTAGAAGCATGACTACGGTAGCCAGTCCATACACAAGTTGAAACACTTCCGCTTCTTCTGCACAAATCACAGACACAAAGATCCCAAATATGAGACCGGTGAATCCTTGAACAGACGCCAAGGTGACCGCAAGCCATAAATTGCCTTCTGAAGGGGTTGCAAATATTAACAACCCGGTCATCAAGAAGATTCCAACCTGAATGAATAGAATAAAACTTTGGACTACTACCATTGACACTATAAGCGCAGATCCGGTAACGCCGGATATACTAAGACGCTCTATAAGGCCCAGTTTTCGCTCGCCAATAATTCTGGTGCTTGAAAATACGCACGAAACAACAAATATTAAGTACATTATGGTTCCAGGCGCTGCGTAATCCGTAAAAGAACCCACATCTTCGTAGAGTGGGTCCGTTTTCTCAACTCCATCCGAATCTAACGCCTTATTTGGTACAAATTGCACGTACAAGCTTTCCTCAAGCTTCGAATAGGCGGCGTTTATTTTGTTCCAGATCCGATTAGAATTTATAGGTGAACCGTCGTCAAGGGTAACGTAAACTTTGCTCTTATTTGCTTCCGCAAATGTTAACTCGTCCGGATTCTGAAATTTCTTAAGCAGAGAATCTGTAAAATTGGGCTTAAAAAGAACAATCGCTTCAACTTTGTCGTCATCAGCCGCGTTTTTTGCGGCTTCAAATGTTCCGTAATGTTTCAAAGAACCCCAATGACTTTTGTTCAAATAATCACAAAATTGGACGCTTAACGAAATGTCTTCTGGAGCCGAGTCTTGATTCACAATTGCAATGTTTAAGTTAGAGGGGTTGCCGCCAATGCCGACCAGAAATACAGCCAATTGTAAAGCTGGAATAAGAAAGTTGAAAGCAAGAGCAGGAGCGTCTCTGAGAATGAGGATAAATTCTTTGAAAATGCAGGCGTACATGTGAGAAAAGTTCAACGAATAACAGCTGTTCGTGTTGTTTTTGATCGGTACAGATTTGTTCGTTCCACTTTGGCGGTGCTTTATTGATTCCAGCGTATCGTTGGAAGCGGGCTCAGAATTTTGCTCTGCTTTTATATCTCTGCCTTGGCTGCCACCTAAAATTAACTAAAATTGAATGATGAATCTTTTTCTCACTAATATCACTATCATCAACTTCTAATTCAATGTTGGTAGCGGCACACTCTAATAACGCATAATAAAAGAGTTTAAGTTGACCATTTTCTTCAGTTTTTGATAAAAGTCAATTCAAGGAAAGCCCGTCTCCTAAAAGGGTAGTTGGTCAAACTTCTGTTTTCTGTTTTTTTTTTCAAAATTGGTAAAATTCAGGGAGCATGTTTTGCCTTAAACTCATAATCACAAAGATGTGAGAAACTGAGAGTTTCTCATTTTTGTAATAATTAGAAAACTTTGTAAATTTCCATTTGTTGTTTTCCCGTTATTCTGATATTATCATGAAATCTCAGCGGATAGTCAAACAACAGGTGACAAAGTTTTAAAAAAGCTTTCAAATGACACAAAATTATAAATGTTTTTTTTACAATTTTGGAATTTTTTTTAATTATTGTTCCGACCCCACTTGTGTGGGGAGGAACTATATACTCAAACGGGTTTTTTTTTGTTCAGTCAATTTTGGCCGATCGATCTATTCTTCGTAGAGAAATGTGAGTGGTATCATTAAAAAGCTGGTTCAGCGCAGAATTCAAAATTAAAAAGATTTCTTTGATTTTCGTTTTTTTCGAGGAGTTATCGAGGATTGAAGTTTTGTGTGAACACGGGATATTTGTTCACTTTTAGTGTGATTTTTCTTCAAATTAAGATATTTTCTAAAAAATCAGAAGTTCAAACTTGAATTTCTTGCCAAAAAGAACCAATTTTGTGTTTCTAATAGACTAAAGGCGACAAAAAAACTAGTTCTGGTCTCATTGGGAGCTTCAATATCAAAAAAAATCGAAATCTATTTGAGAGCTCTTTTTTAATGAAACTTTTCCACTTTTGTTTTTGCTTTTTTAAGTCACCTAGACACAAGTCACTTTTCATATCGAAGTTCCGTTAATGACAAACCTGATTTACACTCAAATGAAGCCCAATGAACAAAAAAAATCGTTTTCAAGGAATTGCTCAGTTTTTTTTTTAATTTCGACTCTGAGTTTTCGTAATTTTAAATGAAATTTTGAGTTTCTTTTTGAGGTTTTAATAATTTTTTAGAGTCTTATGGCAAAAACTCATTGACTAACAGTGCAATATGTTCCGTAAAGAGATCTAAGTGATCATATCTAGTGCTTTGACTGGACAGCTAATGGCTGTTGAAACTTTAAAAACAAATTTTTGAAAATTTTTTCGAACATTAACAAATCATAAACTCATTATCGTGATTTGTAAGTCAGTCCCTTTGATGACAGCACCCCTGACGTCCTACTGTAACCAAATTATTTTATATAGCTGGCGGTTTTATCTTCATAACTTTTAGTAATATGACTTCAATGACACAAGATTTCAAAGGTTTTAAATTTTTTTTGGATATTTCCGTATTATTGGTTACTTTTGAAATCATTTTCCATTATCCTAAAATTGTCAGAGAAAAGCTTATGGTTTCAAATGGCTTCGAACTTTTCTTCTCGCTTTTTCTACTGAGTTTCGGTTTTCGCCTGTTTTTGTTGTTGTTTTCATAGTCATAAGACTTGTTGTGATGTCTTATTGATCACCTATGAATGACAAACATCTTTTTCCCGTTATTGTGTTATTTCTGAGCGTAGTTTCGGACCTCCGTTGAAAGCTTTTGAATTTAATGGCTGTTGAGACTTTAAAAAAGTTTTTCGGAAACATTTTTGAACATTAACCGATCCTAAATTTTTTTCGTTGACTGTTAGTCAGTTTGAGTACTAACAGGATGCCTTTTTATTTCTAGTGCTACCAAAAATAATCTGGTTACCGGTTTTATCTTCTAGTTTTTAGTTTTAAAACTTCAATGCCACTAATTTTCACATTTTTTAAAAAAACTTTCGGGTACTTTTTCTTGTTTTTGGATCCTTTTGAAAACTTATCGCAATATCCTAAAACCGATAGTTCCCATTGGTTCAGTAAAGACGTTCGACACATCATAAATAAAGTTTTCAAAGAAGAACTTATGATTTAAATTGCTTCAACACTTTCTTCTGGCTTTTTTGTACTGAAAATTTGTGTGTTGCCTGTCTTTGTTGTTGTTTTCATAGTCTGAAGACTTATTGTGATCTCTTACTTATTATCTATGCAAAACAAACATCTTTTTGCTGGCGACGTGTTGTTTCTGAGCGTAGTTATTGACCTCCGTTAAAAGTTTTTGAGGTTAATGGCTGTAAAGACTTTAAAAACAATTTTTCGAAAATTTCTTTGAACATTAACCGATCCTGAATTTTTTTTCCGTGGACTGTCAGTCAATCTGAGTATTTACAGGGTCTCTTTTGTTCCAGGGTCCGGCAAAAAAAATCTGGTTGCCGGTTTTATCTTCTACCTTTTAGTTTTAAAACTTCAATGCCACTAATTTTCATATTTTAAAAAAAAAATTTTCGGGTACTTTTTCTTGTTTTTGGATCCTTTTGAAATCTTATCACAATATCCTAATACTGATAGTTCCCATTGGTTCAAGAAAGACGTTAAACGTTAAACGGATCATATATAAAGTTTTCAGAGAAGAACTTATGAATTAAATTGCTTCAACACTTTCTTCTGGCACTTTTGTACTGAATTTTTGTTTGTTGCCTGTCTTGTTGTTGTTTTCATAGTCTGAAGACTTATTGTGATCTCTTATTGATTATCTATGCAAGACAAACGTCTTTTTGCTGGCGACGTGTTGTTTCTGAGCGTAGTTATTGACCTCCGTTAAAAGCTTTTGAGGTTAATGGCTGTAAAGACTTTAAAAACACTTTTTCGAAATTTTTTTGGAACATTAAACAATTCTAAACTTTTAACTTTTTATTCGTAAACTGTAAGTCAGTCTCAGTACGTTTGGAATCTTTTTTATTCCTAATGCAGCCAAAAATTTTCTGGTTAGCGGTTTTATCTTCTATCTATTAAGTTTAAAACTTCAATGGCCCTAATTTTCATACTTTTTTAAAATTTTCGGGTACACTTTCCTATTTTTGAATCCTTTTGAATTTTTGTCACATCATCCTAATACTGATAGTTCCCATTGGTTTAGGGAAGACGTTCAACGGATCATATAAAAAGCGTTCAGAGAAGAACTTATGATTTATATTGCTTCGACACTTTCTTCTGGCACTTTTCTACTGAATTTTTGGTTGTTGCCTGTCTTTGTTGCTTTGTTGTTGTTTTCGTAGTCAATAACTTGTTTTGAGGCCTTAATGCCAAAATATGAATGGCAAACAAACTTGTTGTCCCGTGGAAACATAATTTAGCTTGTTTAGTGGATTCCGTTGAAAGCTAATGAAATTAATGGCGTTGATATTACGAGTTTTCTCAAAAATTTCGTGGGTCTAATGTATTTGTTCACATTTGATTCTTTGTTGAAATTATAAAGAAACAAATCCCATTGCTGTTAAAAAATTAATTGAATTTGGATAAGTTTTTAGTGAATAGCTCTTTTTTTAATGCCTTCGACACATTTCTCGCCAAATTTTTTTCTTGAAATTGCTGTTTTTGCCTGTTTTGTTCTTTAGGTAGCCGTAAATTGCTGAAAAGTCTCTTAAGATTGTAATTGAGGATTGAATTATTGATGTTACCCGGATCATTTAATCAGTTTATAACCTTTAGTCTTAAAGTTTATGATATACATTTTCAAACATTTTTCAGTTTTTGTTGTTCTTTTTTGTCAAACTGTAACTTATTTTCATCGATGAGAGGTCACATTCATTTCTGGTATTTCAACAAATAACATATCTACTGATTTTAATTGTCACCGATTCTTTGTTTGTCGGAAAATATGCGTTTTTATAATCGTTTTTTTAGTTGTCATTTTTTGCGTTCCTTTTCTTCTGTAGTAACAGCTCCCAATGGATTACAAATGTGGCCCAAATAATCTTATTTAATCTCTCAGTATAATTCCTGCAGCTGAATTAGTAGAAGTAAGAATTGAATTGAAAATACTTAATATTCAGATAATGGCTGATTATTTTAATGGTAGCAATAGTTTGTGTTTTCGCAAATCGTTTCTAATTTTTTTAAGTTTTTCTTTAGTTCGTTTCTAAGGCTTATTCTACTCAAAGACAAATCTTTTTCTTTTTGTAATAACTTTTTCGTAATTTATCAAAGGTAATATAGTTCAAAGCTAATGATTTTTTATACTTTTGAAATTTCTTGGTTTAAAAAATGTTGATTAGTTTTTGAATTTCGCCTCATTGATCATTCTCTTTGTTGACTTGTATTATTGTCTCATCAAAAAAACTTTCCATCCACTGTATATTTAGGAGAATTTAAATTTGAGTAGTTAAGGTTTTATCTGACTGCATTTAGATATTCATTTTTTTCCGTGAAATTTTTGTTTTTGCTAATTTTTTTGGTTTCTAGTTTTTTTTGTCTCGTAGTCTCTTTAAGGTCAGATTTCAATGGTGCTAGAATAATGCACGACATTATGTAATTCTATTAGTAGATATATTTTGTAACAATTTGTTAAAACTCAAACATCTGTTTTTATTATCTCTTCTTTTGGTTGACAATTAAGTCAAAAATGTAGATGAGCTCGGGTCGGAATATCATGTGCGAACGCACATTAACGAGCCGCCTTGTCGTATCTGTTATCTCTTGAAACCAATACAAATGGATAGAAAAAAAAACTTATAGAGAAGTGATCTCAATTCAATTAACAATTGGATGTAAAAACACTCAATTCATCTATTAGCCTAAGAAATTTTTTGCCAAGCAATTATGTCTATTTTAAAGAAATTTGGAAAATTATTTGACAATCTCTTTCTTTAAAAAATTTCTTTGCATGATTAAAGTTTATACGTTCAACAGATCAGCCGTAACAGCCGCAAAATACAGAGATGAAACCGATAGTTCAAGGCGAAAAAAAGTTAAAAGTAATTGAATTTTTGTGTCAAATACTATCAAAACAACTTTTAAGAAATAAAGCTAAAAGCGTGGAAAATTTAGTTTTGTCAAACACTAAAAGTTCAGAAATAGTTTGGACCTTCGATTAGAGTTTGTTTTTTCTATTATATGAAATGAACCTGTGAAATTTTGCGAAAAATTAATAGCAAAGGATCAAAATAATAGTGTAAAATTTATATAAGGTGAGAATTTCCTAAAATACATTGAGCAATAATAACTGCATACTAATAAAACCACCTCAAATTTTTTCGTTGAAACTTTTGATGCCTGATCAAACACTCTTAACAAAAAATGGTACAAATGACAAAGCAAAACGACGATACAAAACGATTACCCTCAATATTGCTACCCAGTAATTAGGAAAAAATTGTCGTGTCTTATGAATCTTATGATTGTATCGATATCAGTGCAATAGAATCTTGTAGGAACTTAGTAGAATCATCCATAACCTATAACAGTAGCTGCGTTTATATCATGCACATAATTTCTCAATGCTTTTATACAGTGCAATTACGTTAATGCTAATAAAAAATCAGCAGTTGTCAGCATCTACAACTGATTCAGACCTGCAAAAATCTAGTTCAAAGAGCGGGCCGAAAAGTATCGTCTGGGAATATTTTTCTTTCTGTCAATAAAAACGAATAGAACTGAACAAAATGGTCAAAATCATTCAGATACCGGATTCAAATATGAATGGTCACTTTTCACATCCTGGTATTTTAGAATTTTCTACAGAGGTAAATTCAACAAAAACTCAAGTCAACTCATAGGAGCGAGATTTTGGGATTAAATAAAATTGTCCCATAGGTCATAAAAATGCTTGCCTTAGAATTTTATTGAGTTGACTCTCGCTAATAGTGGCAGAATGTCAAGGATTTTTAACACTAATTCCCATCAAAACATTTTGCTACATTTTTCTCTTTTAAAATATCACCTTATTACTACAGAGATATTGCTGCACTATAGTATAACTCCACAAAGCAGCTTTCCATCAAATTTTTTAAAAAATTATCACAAACCATTTTTTTCCTGTTTTGATTTTTTTAAAAACTATTGTTGCTTATTTACTGTAACTTACCGCATCAACGCCCGATACAAAGTAAACTCTCAATGGGACAAAAAAAGACTCTTTGATAATTAAAGCTGTTGTGAGACAGAAAAATGGATTTCCTCAATGTTCTCCCGCAGAGTTAGGTGTTACTTGCTGCAACATTTATCAGCGTCTGTTGTGATGTTTTCAAAAAGATTAACGTTTACTTCATATATTTTCTGTGATTTAAATATTTGTTATATATGTCTAATGTTATAATGCATATTATCAGCATCGTTTTTCCTGCCGTACAGATTATTGGTTAAAACAATGCAAACGCAAGAGCATGTTACTTACCCAAAATTGCATTATAATATGCATGGAAAACTTTAATAAATTACCAAAAGAATCAGGCTGTGAGGTCTCGTGTCTGCAGAGATCCAGAAACACCTCCTCAAGATAATTTTTTGAATTCTCCTTGATCAAAGCTTCTGGCTCTCCCTCACATAACATTTTACCAGCGCGCATGAGACCAACCCTGTTAGCCTGTCTCGCCTCTTCAATATAATGTGTTGTGATGATTATAGTGGTGCCTCTATTGGTAGACAAATATACCAAATGTTGCCAGATACTGGCACTGATAACTGGATCCACTCCGACAGTTGGTTCGTCCAGAATCATTAACTTCGGATCGTGTACCATTGCGGTTCCAAATGAGACCAGACGCTTCTGGCCTCCACTTAAGGTTCCGATGATTCTTTCACCTTCTGGTAAATGAAGGAATTCGGATAGGAACTCAGTTTGCTTCAAGATTTCTGCAGTTGTCATTCCGTTCACTTTGCCGTAGAAAAAGAACAATTCGTTGATTCGAAAGTTGAAGTAGACAGCCAGTTCTTGAGGCATGTACCCAATATCTTTCCCTGGCACTTTCAACTCGTCGTTGTCGCATGGAGTTTCTTGTCCATACACAAGACTGCGACCGTGATTCAATCGATGAATGCCTGAAAACAGAAATTCAAATTAGTTGCAGAAGATTGATGGATGGAAACTTTGAAGAAACAAGGACAGCACCAAATACGTCGCCAGCATCAAATATAAATATTTATCAAGACATTGCAGGTTCATTGCACGAATATTGGGCCATTTTAACACCCACTACCCCGAAAAATCATACCTTTTTAAAAGTAAATAGCAAAAAAAATCAACACAAAGCATACAACGAATGGTTGAACTTCTGTTGCTTTAAATTGCGTATGATACTTGGTTTTAGATTCCATGACACCGCAATTTTATTGTCCAGATTTTCGGGTGCACAAAGACTTTTCAGACTATTTTATTCGAGTGTAAAAAACCCCCCTGATGCGTGATCACCAGGAATCGGCTAAACAGGTCAGAGCTTGATTGGTCAAAAATTTATAAAATTTTACCTATAATACACTTAAGCAGAGTTGTCTTTCCGCACCCTGATGGTCCCAACAGTCCATAGATTGAACCCTGTTCTACTGTCATGTCCAGTCCATTCAATACTGGGTGTTTTAAACCCCTGTACTTTTTGTGGGCGTTTGAAACTGATATTGCCCACACGCAGTCAGTCCTGCTCTGTTGTTCAGACTGATTTTCCGCCATATTGGTCGGTATAATAGTTCTTTTTAATGACGGAGAAAGCATACAATGGTTATTTTCCTCTACAATTTTTCACAAAATATTTTGATCAATATTCTTGGCACACAGATTGCGTTGAAAAATGCTTATAGAAGTAAAATATGGATATTTCTCTAAAAGTTGGCGAAACTAGGTTTCACATAATAAAGTATTTTTATGTAACTTCCAGCTACTAAACGTCAAAGTTTCAAAGTTAACCGAATATTTTAAATAAAATTAGATCACAAATAGGCCACTTTTATGTAGTTATGAGGACTGAATCAGCAATGATCAGTGCAAAAAGAAGAAGTCATACACGGGAGGACTGTTCAGAGCCAAATAAGTCTTCATTATTAATTCAGGGAAATTTCAGGGAGTTACTCTGTCTCGATTATGAGTTCTTTTTAAATTAGGATGACCCCAGTCAAATTCGGACGGTTATCTTGCAAGATCTCGCAAGATTCTTGCAAAAATCTTGCAAGATCTTGCAAGATAACCGTCCGATTTGCAAGAGTCACGCATGATAACCGTCCATCTTGCAAGATCTTACAAGATAACCGTTGGAGTTCGTCTGGGGGAATGCAAAACTGATGCTATAAAAAAATTTTGGTAAATATTTTTCTAATTAGTACACTTTTTAGTCAAATGTACCACGAATATGCCTCTTAACTGATAAATTTCTGAAAAATAATTTATTCAGTACTAAATCAAAATTAAAGAGTTGCCAACTTGTGACCTTAAATTACTTCAGATCTAAATTAAATCGAGTTCTGCTCTAAGCATATAGATCTTAGACACTTGGTAATGTCACATCCAGAATGATTTGATGTGAATCTTGCCTAGTCATTTGGACTGCGTGACGAGCATAATAATGCCAGCTTAGCCCTCGGCTTAACATGTCATAACGGCGAATTTGATAAAAACTAATATTACGGAGTCTACCAGGGAGTGTTCGAAATTTACTCTAAGTCATCCTAGGTCATAGATATCTTTGTGCGTCCATATCTTGACTGTCCAGTCCAGAAGATTAAACAAAATGGACAAAAAACTAAGAAATCTTTAGTATGCTCAATTTCGAACGCTAGAAAGTTCCGGAATGTTTGGCTTCACCGGTGCAGTCTGTTTTATAGATAATAAATAACAGTTATATTCTGTTTCTGTTTCACATCGTAGGAACACTTCGGTGAGCTTGGTTTTAAAACATGTCGCAAATTTTTTGGGGTTTCTTCTCACGTTAACAAAACTACTTGAACAAATGTTTACGTATAATTTTTTTTTACAAAACTTTAATTTATTTTTTTTATACAGAATCAGTTCAATACTTCATGCTGATGGATTTTCTATGTGATTCAAAGCAAAAAAAAACATTAAAAGTTTCATTGCGTTTTCTGTGTTCTTAAAACGAAAATTCATAAGCTTGCAAATGGAATAAAACAACGGTATGCTATGATTGCTGACAATAATGAAAACACAGCAGCTTTGTGGCTTTTGTCCAAACAACGGCAACTTCCGACAATTAAATCAAACATATCCAGGTTCCATATTCTTTACATACAATAACTATTACCCATTTTTTGAGGCTTTGCAAAGCGGTTTGGTTATGTTGAAAATTATGCTTTTGTTATGAGTTTTCTACATTAGGACTGGAAAGCCTTTTTGATGGTTCTTCTATTTTTTGTCAAAACTCTGTCTCGTCCCCGATTTTTTTCATCTGCTACAGTAGTTTAGTACGGATAACTTTCTTATGAATGATGATCACTCCGAGGCACATACTCAATTTGCATTCACTGGTCGACTTTGTTCAGTTTCGATAAATATCTTCCAGTTAATCATTGAGCTCATCTTCCAGTTAATCATTGAGCTCATTGAGCTCATGTCACTTTTTATCCAATTACGCTAAGAAATGCTTGAAAAAATTATTCCCAGTTAAATATTTCAAAAACTCATCTTTTTGCTCGATAGAGAGGGAAGGCCTAACTTGTAACTAATCTCAGAAATTTACCTCATAAAAATAAATGTTATATGAAAAGATAATTAGCAGCTCTGCAACTAACTGTATAAAGTTCACACGAGCAATTAGGTTTTTGAATTTGGATTCTAAAAACTAACAAGGATGCTCGTTAATGTGCGTTCGCACATGATGTTCCGACCCAAGCTCATCTACATTTTTGACTCAATTGTCAACCTAATGATGAGATAATTAAAAATAGATGTTTGAATTTGAAAAAATCAATACAAAACCGAACTACTAATTGAATTGCATAATACCACGCCTCATTACAGCGCTCACAAGATCTGTCATTAGAAAGACTACGAGAAAAAAAAAACAAACAAAAAATAAGCAAAAACTAAAATTTTTTAGCAAATGTGCTAAAAGAGAAAAAGAAACACAAAAATTGACCACTCACAAAACTTTTATGAAAACGCATATTGTCCAACAAACAAAACATCAGTTACAACATTAAATCAATGGAACAATCGCTTGAATTACAAGGAATTGGACGGAACCTCTCGATGATGAGAATGAATTACAAGTTTCTGAAAAGAACAAAAACTGAAAAGTATAAAAAATCTTTAAGAAGGAACAATATCCTAAACTTTAATACTATTCGCTATAAACTGAGTGCATTGAGCAACATCATTCATTCAATACTCATTTAGAAGCTTATGAGACCAGTCAGCAATTTACGACTACATGAAAAATTTTAAAAAAAACAAAAACAACAAATTCAAAACATATGAGCGAGAAAAGTGTCGAAACCAATAAAAAAATAAAAATTTTTGTTAAATTTTTGTTAATTTCTAAAAATATAATTTTTTTAACAGCAATGGAGTTCTTCTTTTTTTTAAACAATACGACTTCAGAAATTCAACAAGTGTGAGCAACTATAATTAAACTACGACATTTTTTATTAAACCCGTTATATCAACGCCGTTAAATTAAATAGCTTTCAACGGAAGACGAAAAATAGGCTAAGTTATGCCTCAATGAGAAGGCAAGGATGTTTGTTGAGAAGAAACTGTCGAAGCCATTTAAACCATAAGCATTTCTCTGAAAACTTTATCAATGATCCATTAGACGTGTTCTATAAGCCAATTGGAACTATCAATTTAGGATAATGGGATATTATTTCAAAAGGAACCAAAATTACAAAAAAAAATCAAAAACTTTTTGAATATTTTTTTTGTAATTTTGGTTCCTAAATTTAAAAAAAAACATTGAAAACTCGTGGCATCGAAGTCATGAAGCCAATAATTAGCAGACAAAACCGCTTAACAGATTAATTTTGGTTGCAGTAAAAAAAGGAGGGTCCTGTTATTACTGAGACTGACTTACAGTTCATGAAAATAAGCTTAATAATGGTTAAGGTCCAAAAAAATTTTTAAAAGTCTTAACAGCCACTAAATTTAATAGCTCTCAACGGAAGTAAATAAATACGCAAATTTATACCTCGATAACGAGATAAGTAAGTTTGCCATATCAAAGTTATGAATAAGACATCACAATAATTCTTTTGATTATGAAAACAACACCAAGAGCAGGCAAAAACCAAAAATTTTAGTGGAAAAAGGCAAGAAAGTGTCGAAGCCATTTAAAGCATAAACTTTTCTCTGAAAGCTTTATCTATGATCCACTGAAGGCCTTCTCCATTTTTCTAAGCCTTTTAGAACTATCAATATCAGGAAATTTGATAAAGTTCTAAAAGGATCCAAAATAACAAAAAAAAATCCGAAAATTAAAAAAATATGAAAACTCGTGGCATCGAAGTCATAAAAGCAATAGTTAGATGATCAAACCGCTAGCCAGATTCATTTAGCTTGCAGTAGAAAAGAAGGAGGTCCTGCCATTTTTGAGGCCAACTAAGATAAATTTAAGATTGGTTAGTGTCCAAAAAAATTCTAAAAAATTATTATTAAAGTATTAACAGCCATTAAATTCAAGATCTTTCAACGGAAGTCAAAAAATACACTTAATATGCCTCGATTGGAAGAAGAGGATGTTTCTCATCAAATTGTCATCAATAAGAGATCACAATAAGTATTTTGGTTATGAAAACAACCACTAATACATGCAAAAACCAAAACAATCAGAAGAAAAGTGGGAGAAGAAAATGGCGAAGCCATTTAAAGCATACGCATTCCTCTGAAAACTGTACCTCTTTTTCATTGAACGTCTTATGCTGGCCAATCAGAACTATCAGTTTGAGGATAAAGAGTTAAGATTTCAAAAGGAACCAAAATTACAAAAACATTATCCAAAAATCTTTAAAAAAATTTTGAAAAATCGTGGCATGGAAGTCATATAACCAATAGTTAGAAAATAAAACCACTTACCAGATTAAGTTTGGTTGCAGTAAAAAAAGGGGTCCTAATTTTTTGAGAGACTTAATATTAATCAAAATAAATTTAATATAGGTTAATGTTCAAAAAAATTTCGAAAAACAATTTTTTAAGGTCTTTACAGCCATTAACTGTCCACTCAAAGCACTATATAGGCTTACCTAATTCACATTGGAAAACCGATTGCACTTTTAATTAGCGCGTTTATGCCATAGGGCTCATAAAAATTCAGTAAAATCTCAAAGAGGAAATCAAAATTTCATTAAAAATATCGAAAACTCATGAGTAAAAGACAAAAAAAACATGAGCGATTCCTTGAAAACAACATTTTTGTTCATTGAGTACCATTAGACTGTAAACGAGGTTTGTCATTAACGGAACCTCGATATGAAAATAACTGTTCTCTAAGTGACCAAAAAAACAAATAAAAAAAATTCTAAAAAACAGCTCTCAAATTGAATTCGAGTTTTTTTTATAGTAGACTTCCTCGCGAGACCTAAACTAGCGTTTTTATCAATCTATTGGTAACACAAAATTGTTTGTTTTTGTAGCTTGAAATGTAATATTGATATAATATTTTTTATAGAAAAGCCTTAATTTGAACAAAAGTTACGATAAAAGTGAACAAAATCACGTATTTATCACTTGTTCACACAAAATTTTAATCCTCGATAACTCCTCGAAAAATACGAAATTCAAAAAAATCTTTTTAATTTCGAAATCTACGCTGGCGAGCTTTTTAGTGATACCACTCACATTTATCTACGATGAATATATCGATCGGCCAAAATTGTCTAAACAAAAAAAAACCCACTTGAGTATATAGTTCCTTCCCCCACAAGTGGGGTCGGCACAAAAAGGAACTTTAAGCAACAACTCTGTGAACAATGGTTATGCTTAGCCGTCAATTTATAATATGTCCCTCACTTTTGCCCACAATTAACTCAAAGCTTTTTTATCGTGATTTAAAGTGAGGTAAATTAACATCTCCAGGACGAAGTATTATCACTATGGGTCACAAAATGCCACAGCAGCCGCAAAAACAGCAAAAACATTTTTGCTACGTACTGCTACGTAATGTATAGAACATAAATTAACGATCGAAAATTTAGTTGTCCCTTACCTTGAAAAAATTTTTGTAAAGTTTTTGCCTGTTGATAAAAATTTGAATTCTTTTGATTGTCAATTTCGCTATTTTCACGCAGCGCATTTTCAATTTCTTTTCATCAATTCTCTAGAGAAAAATGTTTTCGGGAGTTTAAAAAAATCCTTTCCTGCTTCCAAAAATCTCCAGAAACAATTAAAGACCCCGTTTGTTGTTTTCATGATCAATATGATTCTATCACCAGCAAAACGCGCAAATACGCATAGAATTTTGCTCAATCCAACAAATTTTTTGATGATCTGAGCATCACTTTCACGGAAGCACGAACTACAACATTCGATAGATTTCAATTAATCCAGGCAACACAGAAATCAACAAGTAGAGAAAACGTATTCTACTGCAACTTAAGCTATTATAGTTACGTTCAGGTAAAACAAATTCTTTCGGGCCGGAGGATTTTACCGAGTAAATAGGCGAGAAATTATTAACCAATCAGAATTGAGTATTTCTAGGCGTCGTTTAAAATAAGAATAAAATACATTTCAATTTACGTAGAAAGGTCAGAAGTAGATGATTGTCGACCGACTCTGAGTCAAATTTGACATCAATAACATCAAACAAAAAACCAGATAAAAGAGCATCGAAAAAACTTTGCCGTCTAAGTTGTCACTTGTTATTTTGTACGTTGATGATGTTAACCAGGTTTAGGTGCGCGACCCTAGACTGCTATGATCAGACCATTTCCCAGACTTTTCCCACTTATCAGACTATCGTGCGACCCAAAGCCCTCTGATCAGACCGTAGTGTGACCATTGTCTAGACCATCGTGCGACACAAGCGTTTCCCAGACCATGTATTTTGGGTCGCACCACGACACCAGTGTGCGACTCAAATGGTCTGATCAGAGCAGTCTAGGGTCGCGCACCTAAACCTGGGTACTTATACGTTGAAATGATGGAAATTATACGTGTTGAAGAGAATACCGAATTGCTTTCAGTTTATGATACGCATGTGAAATGAAATTTTAAAAATTCTTCTATGTCCTAACGACTATGACCTCTTCATTAAATACGGTGAGTTCCCATTTTGCCTTCAAGTTTTGAACTAACAGACGAAATTTCGATTGATCTATTGGGTTGGTGCTGTGACCTCTTGATCATCAACAGTACAACAATGAAAAAAAACTTCTGCTGAAAATATTCCGAATTACTAAATCTACAAAATGGATAACAGCTAAAATACAAATAGTTTTTGATGATATGTAAACTATATTTGATAGGGTGCAATCATAATTAAGTATGAAAATGACCTTGACCTCAACCTTTAATATGCAAAACTTTCCTCAATAAAATTGCAAAGGTAAGAAACCCAGCGAAGTAAATAATATTAACATATATTCCGGCCTGAACATCTTCGAATGTGATGTCCCACCCTCTAAGCAGAATGAATCGCAATGCCTTCGCAGGTTTCTCAAGTGGCAAATAGCTGCTGATGGTCTGCAATGCCGGAGGCAAAGATTCGTGAGGCCATGCAATTCCACTCAAGAAATAAATCATTTCCATGAGACCAAACACTAACTGGAACACTTGCGCTTCTTCAGTACAAATAACCGACACCAAAATACCAAAAATCATTCCAGTGTACCCTTGAAGACAAGCAATAAACAAAACTAAATATAAATTGCCGTCCATAGGGGTTCCGAAGATGACCAGAGTCGTCATAACCAAAATCCCAACTTGCATCATGAGGATAAAACTTTGTACAAACAGCATAGAAAGTGTTAGTGATGATCCCGTAACTCCTGAGATTGTAAGACGTTCAAGCAAACCCAATTTCCGTTCACCAATGACCCTTGTGCTTGAGAAAAACGTGGCCGAAACAAATATCAAATATGCCATGGTTCCCGGAGCTGCAAAGTCGGTGAACGAATCCACATCTTCAAACAAAGGCTCCGTAATGTTGATGGCAGGAACTTGAAGAGGCTGATTTGGAACATATAGAGAAAACAAATCGTTTTCCAACTTGTTGTAGGCTGCCTCCGCTTTTTTCATGACGAGGTTAGCAATCAAAGGGGAACCCTCGTCGAGAGTTAACTGTATGCTGCTTCTGCTCGCATTTTCAACCGAGAATTTTGAAGGCGTTTCAAACTTGGTCACAATGGCTTCAGTGAATCCTGGTAAGAAGTGGAACACGGCTGTGACCTCGTCCTTGTCCGCCGCGCTTTGTACTAAACTCCCAAAACTGCTTCCTTCATTATGGTGAGTGCAATTAATTGATGAACTTCTTTACCAGTATGCAATGTAAATTGTTTAGCTCTTTAGTAACTGCTGGACCCAAATAGCCCGCGAAAAAGCCTCGACTTTAAGCTGAATTTGAACCGTGTAGTTAGAATTATAGTCAACATTTACCAACCCCCCCCCCCCCCCACATACACACACACACACACACACACACACATATATATATATATATATATATATATATATATATATATATATATATATACATATATATATATATATATATATATATATATATATATATATATATATATATATATATATATACAGACACACACAAAACACTAGACATTTAAAGTCTTTTCATAAGTCCAGGTTATGACAAGGATAGCAAATTCTTGCTTATTCAACGCCTATTTTACTGTTTATCATTATTTGCATAAAATCTAACATGATCTCAAAAGATAAACAAATACAACGGATTCTTGCAAGATATTACAAGAAAAAACGTTGGTGCCCGATTAAAAATGGTTTATGAAATGCTGAGCCTCGAATTCTTTACTTTATATATAAATAATTTCTTACTGAGGAATACTTAAAGGAAACAGTTGCCTGATTTCATGGATTTGTAATATTTAATATCGGCCCAGTCCCCTTCATCCAAGTACTGAAGATACTTCTGGCTGTAAGATGAGCCCTCGGGAGCAGAGTCTTCATTAACCACAGCGATGTCCAGGTTTCTAGGGTTCCCTCCAATAGTAATGAGAACAACACATAATTGCATGAAAGGCAGAAGCAACGTGAAGACCAATGAGGGAACATCTCTAAGTGTAAGAATTAAGTCTTTGAATATGCAAGAGATCAAATGAGTGAAGTTGAAGATCTTGCCGCAACTGGAGAGTTGAAGGCGTTCAGATTTTGAGTTGCCTTCGCTAGGTTCAGTATCGTTTTTGTTCGGGTCTTTCTCTTCACCGTGAATAAGTTCAATTTCATCATCATTCTCTCTATGATCAGGTTTGTTTTCAGTTTTTTCCTGGGGCGAACCTATACAACCTTCAAATTAAACCTGGAATAATTTGTATTTCAGGAAAGGGCAACCAACCAGAGGTACCCTGTAAACAAGATTAACAAATCTTGTTGAAAATTTGTTACTATTAATTAAAACAAAACCAATCCGCGTCAACTCACAAGAAAAAAGCTTTCTACAATAGCTGCCTTTCAACACTATCCGCGATCTGATTCTTATTTTCAATCATTTAGCAAGCTACTAACTGTATATCTTGTACTATCCTTGTAAGGCATTTTCATCTTCAGATTCTGTATCAAAACCTCAAAATCTGGGAGATTCTGCATCCTCCTGTGATATTTTGTCACAATCTTTTAAAGATATTAACAATGGCAATTCGCCGTTCAGCCGGTATCTGAGATTTGGCACCCTCGACAAAATACCATGTATTTTAAATTTACAAATTTACCAGGTGATATGTCCTGCTGGCATAGATCTAAGAACACTCCCTCCAAATTTTTTGCTCCCTTCTCTTCAATCAACGCCTCCGGCTCTCCCTCGCAGAGAATTTTGCCCGCCCGCATAAGCCCAACCCTGTTAGCCTGCCTTGCTTCTTCGATATAGTGTGTTGTGATGATGATTGTTGTACCTCTGTTAGAAGACAAGTAGACTAAATGACGCCAGATCTTTGCACTCAAAACCGGATCTACGCCCACCGTCGGCTCATCTAGAATCAACAGTCGAGGGTCGTGCATCATCGAGGCACCGAAAGATATCAGTCGTTTCTGGCCTCCACTCAGGGTTCCAATGATTCGATCGCCATTTGGCAAATGT